>NW_022261984.1:16644731-16677231 GCF_002021735.2 Oncorhynchus kisutch
ATGGCAGTAATGAGGTAGACATGAGGTGCCAACTAGAATGTATTGAGCTGGAGTAAACTCCCAACCTGCATGGCAGTAATGAGGTAGACATGAGGTGCCAACTAGAATGTAATGAGCTGTAGTAAACTCCCAACCTGCATGGCAGTAATGAGGTAGACATGAGGTGCCAACTAGAATGTATTGAGCTGTAGTAAACTCGCAACCTGCATGGCAGTAATGAGGTAGACATGAGGTGCCAACTAGAATGTATTGAGCTGTAGTAAACTCCCAACCTGCATGGCAGTAATGAGGTAGACATGAGGTGCCAACTAGAATGTATTGAGCTGTAGTAAACTCCCAACCTGCATGGCAGTAATGAGGTAGACATGAGGTGCCAACTAGAATGTAATGAGCTGTAGTAAACTCCCAACCTGCATGGCAGTAATGAGGTAGACATGAGGTGCCAACTAGAATGTAATGAGCTGTAGTAAACTCCCAACCTGCATGGCAGTAATGAGGTAGACATGAGGTGCCAACTAGAATGTATTGAGCTGTAGTAAACTCCCAACCTGCATGGCAGTAATGAGGTAGACATGAGGTGCCAACTAGAATGTATTGAGCTGTAGTAAACTCCCAACCTGCATGGCAGTAATGAGGTAGACATGAGTTGCCAACTAGAATGTATTGAGCTGTAGTAAACTCTCAACCTGCATGGCAGTAATGAGGTAGACATGAGGTGCCAACTAGAATGTATTGAGCTGTAGTAAACTCCCAACCTGCATGGCAGTAATGAGGTAGACATGAGGTGCCAACTAGAATGTATTGAGCTGTAGTAAACTCCCAACCTGCATGGCAGTAATGAGGTAGACATGAGGTGCCAACTAGAATGTATTGAGCTGTAGTAAACTCCCAACCTGCATGGCAGTAATGAGGTAGACATGAGGTGCCAACTAGAATGTATTGAGCTGTAGTAAACTCCCAACCTGCATGGCAGTAATGAGGTAGACATGAGGTGCCAACTAGAATGTATTGAGCTGTAGTAAACTCCCAACCTGCATGGCAGTAATGAGGTAGACATGAGGTGCCAACTAGAATGTATTGAGCTGTAGTAAACTCCCAACCTGCATGGCAGTAATGAGGTAGACATGAGGTGCCAACTAGAATGCATTGAGCTGTAGTAAACTCCCAACCTGCATGGCAGTAATGATGTAGACATGAGGTGCCAACTAGAATGTAATGAGCTGTAGTAAACTCCCAACCTGCATGGCAGTAATGAGGGTAGACATGAGGTGCCAACTAGAATGTAATGAGCTGTAGTAAACTCGCAACCTGCATGGCAGTAATGAGGTAGACATGAGGTGCCAACTAGAATGTATTGAGCTGTAGTAAACTCCCAACCTGCATGGCAGTAATGAGGTAGACATGAGGTGCCAACTAGAATGTATTGAGCTGTAGTAAACTCCCAACCTGCATGGCAGTAATGAGGTAGACATGAGGTGCCAACTAGAATGTAATGAGCTGTAGTAAACTCCCAACCTGCATGGCAGTAATGAGGTAGACATGAGGTGCCAACTAGAATGTAATGAGCTGTAGTAAACTCCCAACCTGCATGGCAGTAATGAGGTAGACATGAGGTGCCAACTAGAATGTATTGAGCTGTAGTAAACTCCCAACCTGCATGGCAGTAATGAGGTAGACATGAGGTGCCAACTAGAATGTATTGAGCTGTAGTAAACTCCCAACCTGCATGGCAGTAATGAGGTAGACATGAGTTGCCAACTAGAATGTATTGAGCTGTAGTAAACTCTCAACCTGCATGGCAGTAATGAGGTAGACATGAGGTGCCAACTAGAATGTATTGAGCTGTAGTAAACTCCCAACCTGCATGGCAGTAATGAGGTAGACATGAGGTGCCAACTAGAATGTATTGAGCTGTAGTAAACTCCCAACCTGCATGGCAGTAATGAGGTAGACATGAGGTGCCAACTAGAATGTATTGAGCTGTAGTAAACTCCCAACCTGCATGGCAGTAATGAGGTAGACATGAGGTGCCAACTAGAATGTATTGAGCTGTAGTAAACTCCCAACCTGCATGGCAGTAATGAGGTAGACATGAGGTGCCAACTAGAATGTATTGAGCTGTAGTAAACTCCCAACCTGCATGGCAGTAATGAGGTAGACATGAGGTGCCAACTAGAATGTATTGAGCTGTAGTAAACTCCCAACCTGCATGGCAGTAATGAGGTAGACATGAGGTGCCAACTAGAATGCATTGAGCTGTAGTAAACTCCCAACCTGCATGGCAGTAATGATGTAGACATGAGGTGCCAACTAGAATGTAATGAGCTGTAGTAAACTCCCAACCTGCATGGCAGTAATGAGGTAGACATGAGGTGCCAACTAGAATGTAATGAGCTGTAGTAAACTCCCAACCTGCATGGCAGTAATGAGGTAGACATGAGGTGCCAACTAGAATGTATTGAGCTGTAGTAAACTCCCAACCTGCATGGCAGTAATGAGGTAGACATGAGGTGCCAACTAGAATGTATTGAGCTGTAGTAAACTCCCAACCTGCATGGCAGTAATGAGGTAGACATGAGGTGCCAACTAGAATGTAATGAGCTGTAGTAAACTCCCAACCTGCATGGCAGTAATGAGGTAGACATGAGGTGCCAACTAGAATGTAATGAGCTGTAGTAAACTCCCAACCTGCATGGCAGTAATGAGGTAGACATGAGGTGCCAACTAGAATGTATTGAGCTGTAGTAAACTCCCAACCTGCATGGCAGTAATGAGGTAGACATGAGGTGCCAACTAGAATGTATTGAGCTGTAGTAAACTCCCAACCTGCATGGCAGTAATGAGGTAGACATGAGTTGCCAACTAGAATGTATTGAGCTGTAGTAAACTCTCAACCTGCATGGCAGTAATGAGGTAGACATGAGGTGCCAACTAGAATGTATTGAGCTGTAGTAAACTCCCAACCTGCATGGCAGTAATGAGGTAGACATGAGGTGCCAACTAGAATGTATTGAGCTGTAGTAAACTCCCAACCTGCATGGCAGTAATGAGGTAGACATGAGGTGCCAACTAGAATGTATTGAGCTGTAGTAAACTCCCAACCTGCATGGCAGTAATGAGGTAAACATGCGGTGCCAACTAGAATGTATTGAGCTGTAGTAAACTCCCAACCTGCATGGCAGTAATGAGGTAGACATGAGGTGCCAACTAGAATGTATTGAGCTGTAGTAAACTCCCAACCTGCATGGCAGTAATGAGGTAGACATGAGGTGCCAACTAGAATGTATTGAGCTGTAGTAAACTCCCAACCTGCATGGCAGTAATGAGGTAGACATGAGGTGCCAACTAGAATGTATTGAGCTGTAGTAAACTCCCAACCTGCATGGCAGTAATGAGGTAAACATGCGGTGCCAACCAGAATGTATTGAGCTGTAGTAAACTCCCAACCTGCATGGCAGTAATGAGGTAGACATGAGGTGCCAACTAGAATGTATTGAGCTGTAGTAAACTCCCAACCTGCATGGCAGTAATGAGGTAGACATGAGGTGCCAACTAGAATGTATTGAGCTGTAGTAAACTCCCAACCTGCATGGCAGTAATGAGGTAGACATGAGGTGCCAACTAGAATGTATTGAGCTGTAGTAAACTCCCAACCTGCATGGCAGTAATGAGGTAAACATGCGGTGCCAACTAGAATGTATTGAGCTGTAGTAAACTCCCAACCTGCATGGCAGTAATGAGGTAGACATGAGGTGCCAACTAGAATGTATTGAGCTGTAGTAAACTCCCAACCTGCATGGCAGTAATGAGGTAGACATGAGGTGCCAACTAGAATGTATTGAGCTGTAGTAAACTCCCAACCTGCATGGCAGTAATGAGGTAGACATGAGGTGCCAACTAGAATGTATTGAGCTGTAGTAAACTCCCAACCTGCATGGCAGTAATGAGGTAGACATGAGGTGCCAACTAGAATGTATTGAGCTGTAGTAAACTCCCAACCTGCATGGCAGTAATGAGGTAGACATGAGGTGCCAACTAGAATGTATTGAGCTGTAGTAAACTCCCAACCTGCATGGCAGTAATGAGGTAAACATGCGGTGCCAACCAGAATGTATTGAGCTGTAGTAAACTCGCAACCTGCATGGCAGTAATGAGGTAGACATGAGGTGCCAACTAGAATGTATTGAGCTGTAGTAAACTCCCAACCTGCATGGCAGTAATGAGGTAGACATGAGGTGCCAACTAGAATGTATTGAGCTGTAGTAAACTCCCAACCTGCATGGCAGTAATGAGGTAGACATGAGGTGCCAACTAGAATGTAATGAGCTGTAGTAAACTCCCAACCTGCATGGCAGTAATGAGGTAGACATGAGGTGCCAACTAGAATGTAATGAGCTGTAGTAAACTCCCAACCTGCATGGCAGTAATGAGGTAGACATGAGGTGCCAACTAGAATGTATTGAGCTGTAGTAAACTCCCAACCTGCATGGCAGTAATGAGGTAGACATGAGGTGCCAACTAGAATGTAATGAGCTGTAGTAAACTCCCAACCTGCATGGCAGTAATGAGGTAGACATGAGGTGCCAACTAGAATGTAATGAGCTGTAGTAAACTCCCAACCTGCATGGCAGTAATGAGGTAGACATGAGGTGCCAACTAGAATGTATTGAGCTGTAGTAAACTCCCAACCTGCATGGCAGTAATGAGGTAGACATGAGGTGCCAACTAGAATGTATTGAGCTGTAGTAAACTCCCAACCTGCATGGCAGTAATGAGGTAGACATGAGGTGCCAACTAGAATGTAATGAGCTGTAGTAAACTCCCAACCTGCATGGCAGTAATGAGGTAGACATGAGGTGCCAACTAGAATGTAATGAGCTGTAGTAAACTCCCAACCTGCATGGCAGTAATGAGGTAGACATGAGGTGCCAACTAGAATGTATTGAGCTGTAGTAAACTCCCAACCTGCATGGCAGTAATGAGGTAGACATGAGGTGCCAACTAGAATGTATTGAGCTGTAGTAAACTCCCAACCTGCATGGCAGTAATGAGGTAGACATGAGTTGCCAACTAGAATGTATTGAGCTGTAGTAAACTCCCAACCTGCATGGCAGTAATGAGGTAGACATGAGGTGCCAACTAGAATGTATTGAGCTGTAGTAAACTCCCAACCTGCATGGCAGTAATGAGGTAGACATGAGGTGCCAACTAGAATGTATTGAGCTGTAGTAAACTCCCAACCTGCATGGCAGTAATGAGGTAGACATGAGGTGCCAACTAGAATGTATTGAGCTGTAGTAAACTCCCAACCTGCATGGCAGTAATGAGGTAGACATGAGGTGCCAACTAGAATGTATTGAGCTGTAGTAAACTCCCAACCTGCATGGCAGTAATGAGGTAGACATGAGGTGCCAACTAGAATGTATTGAGCTGTAGTAAACTCCCAACCTGCATGGCAGTAATGAGGTAAACATGCGGTGCCAACCAGAATGTATTGAGCTGTAGTAAACTCCCAACCTGCATGGCAGTAATGAGGTAGACATGAGGTGCCAACTAGAATGTATTGAGCTGTAGTAAACTCCCAACCTGCATGGCAGTAATGAGGTAGACATGAGGTGCCAACTAGAATGTATTGAGCTGTAGTAAACTCCCAACCTGCATGGCAGTAATGAGGTAGACATGAGGTGCCAACTAGAATGTATTGAGCTGTAGTAAACTCCCAACCTGCATGGCAGTAATGAGGTAAACATGCGGTGCCAACTAGAATGTATTGAGCTGTAGTAAACTCCCAACCTGCATGGCAGTAATGAGGTAGACATGAGGTGCCAACTAGAATGTATTGAGCTGTAGTAAACTCCCAACCTGCATGGCAGTAATGAGGTAGACATGAGGTGCCAACTAGAATGTATTGAGCTGTAGTAAACTCCCAACCTGCATGGCAGTAATGAGGTAGACATGAGGTGCCAACTAGAATGTATTGAGCTGTAGTAAACTCCCAACCTGCATGGCAGTAATGAGGTAGACATGAGGTGCCAACTAGAATGTATTGAGCTGTAGTAAACTCCCAACCTGCATGGCAGTAATGAGGTAAACATGCGGTGCCAACCAGAATGTATTGAGCTGTAGTAAACTCCCAACCTGCATGGCAGTAATGAGGTAGACATGAGGTGCCAACTAGAATGTATTGAGCTGTAGTAAACTCCCAACCTGCATGGCAGTAATGAGGTAGACATGAGGTGCCAACTAGAATGTATTGAGCTGTAGTAAACTCCCAACCTGCATGGCAGTAATGAGGTAGACATGAGGTGCCAACTAGAATGTATTGAGCTGTAGTAAACTCCCAACCTGCATGGCAGTAATGAGGTAGACATGAGGTGCCAACTAGAATGTATTGAGCTGTAGTAAACTCCCAACCTGCAAGGCAGTAATGAGGTAGACATGAGGTGCCAACTAGAATGTATTGAGCTGTAGTAAACTCCCAACCTGCACTGAGATGCAGTATCTCAGACCACTGCGTCATTCGGGAGCGATCTAAAAAATAATCCTCTTTGGCACCTCATGGAAACAGTGTAACCTGGGCTCTCGAATGGCGCAGTGGTCTAAGACACTGCATCTCAGTGCAAGAGGCATCACTGCAGTACCTGGTTTGAATCCAGGCTGCATCACATCTGGCTGTGATCGGGAGACCCGTAGGGCGGAGCGCATTTGGCCGGATTGTAAATAAGAATTTGTTCTTAACTGACCTGTCCTTAACAAAAAGCATATACGCAACAACTTCAATGATTTTTACTGAGTTAGTTCATAAGGAAATCAATCAATTGAAATAAATTCCTTAGACCCTAATCTATGGATTTCACATGACTGGGCAGACCTGGGAGGGCATAGGCCCACCCACTGGGGAGCCAGGTCCAGCCAATCAGAATGTGTTGGGGTTTTTTTCCCCACAAAGGGCTTTATCACAGCCAGAAATACTCCTCAGTTTCATCAGCTGTCTGGGTGACTGGTCTCAGATGATCCTGCAGGTGAAGAAGCCGGACGTGGAGGTCCTGGGTTGGCATGGTTACACGTGGTCTGCGGTTGTGATGCCGGTTGGACGTCCTGCCAAATTCTCTAAAACGACGTTGGAGGCGGCTTATGGTAGAGAAATTAACATTCAATTCTCTGGCTACAGCTCTGGTGGACATTCCTGCAGTCAGCATGCCAATTGCACGCTCCCTCAAAACATGAAACATCTGTGGCATTTTGTTGTGACAGAACTGTGCATTTTAGTGGCTTTTTATTGTCCCCAGCACAAGGTGCACCTGCATAACGATCACGCTGTTTAATCAGGTTCTTGATATGCCACACTTTTCAGATGGATGAATTCTCTTGGTAAAGGAGAAACACTCACTAACAGGGATGTTGACAAATTAGTGCATAAATATGCTTTATGTGCTTATAGATCATTTTATGTCATGAAACTTTAGATGTTGCATTTATATTTTAGTTCAGTGTATATCCACCGGCATAACGGGAGTAAATGAAGACAGTTGCTCAGCGACACTCCATATTTGGTGAATCAATAAACGTATTTTGACATGAACGGTTGCAGAGCTGGTTAAATAATGGGATGTTGAATCTGAGCTTTCTGGGCGTTAGAGACGCACAGAGATAATGGTTCATCTAGAAGTGATCCGTCTCTTAGCTACGATCCTACGTTAGAGACGCCTCTAATGCAGAGATAATGGTTCATCTAGAAGTGATCCGTCTCTTAGCTACGATCCTACGTTAGAGACGCCTCTAATGCACAGAGACGCCTCTAATGCACAGAGATAATGGTTCATCTAGAAGCGATCCGCGATCCGTCTCTTAGATACGATCATACGTTAGAGACGCCTCTAATGCACAGAGATAATGGTTCATCTAGAAGCGATCCGCGATCCGTCTCTTAGCTACGATCATACGTTAGAGACGCCTCTAATGCACAGAGATAATGGTTCATCTAGAAGCGATCCGTCTCTTAGCTACAATCATACGCACAAATTGCTCTCACGCCATAACAGTAACTAATGTCTAGGACGAACAATAGCTAGCAAACGTAACTATTATGAGTTGATAAAAGATACTTGGTCAACTATCATGCGTTGGTTAACTAATATACGTTTAGCTTTTTCCACTCAACTCAATCAAGGTCAATTGGCATCACTCCACTGCCACAAAATAAGACAAAATAGGTCAATAACAACAATATGTACAGTAACTCCGATTGTTAACTAACAACAAGTTAATAGCTAACTAGAGGCTCACTTTAGACGATGTGCTAGGTCAATGACATGTTAAGTCATGCTAATAGCTAACGTTACCTGTTGACCTAATCCTATTCAGTTAAACCAAACACCGTAGCATAACGTTACATGTTTACATTAGCTACAAATGTTAGTCAACTCACAAGGTATGGTAGTTATGTAGCTAGATACATACATGTCTCTTCCCCCAGGCTAAAGTCTTTAGTGGCCCAGCATGTAACCTCCCCTTATCTCACCTCATTTCACTCACATTGTATATAGACTTGTTTTTCTACTGTATTATTGACTGTATGTTTGTTTATGTGTAACTCTGTGTTGTTGTATGTGTCGAACTGCTTTGCTTTATCTTGGCCAGGGTTTCAGATGTAAATGAGAAATTGTTCTCAACTGGCCGACCAGGTTAAATAAAGGTGGAATAAATCAATAAAATCAAAAACAAGAAGACAACGCACGTTAGCTCCCCAGCTAGTATAACTAACTACAGCTAGCTACCTGTTGAGCTAGAAGCTGGCGTCGCAGCTTCTGCTTTTCCCGTATCTCCTGTAGGCGACTATTCATTTCTTTATCGGTGATTAGTTAATAAAGTATTTCGTTAGTTACACACAAAAAAATAGTTAAAAACTTGTTTTTTTCTTGTGGCGGTGTCGGAGGTCGAAAAGCTGTTTTACTCGAAAACAATGAACGTTGGTCGAGTTGTGATGACGTCCATCCGGTTCGATTGTTGCGCATGTGATTTGCGTCACAGTTGGTCGCTTTCCTGTCTTTCTGCTGGTGCAATGGAGTAGATGCGACCACACGGTGGTGATGTTGTATCGCGTTATTCCTCCGTGAATAAACTGTGAACAATGATCGTCAGAAAGGCCGTTAGTCACCAATTCTCTCTACTTCCGCCCAAAGTGTGCTGGAAGAGGGGCGTTAACTTCCTCTAGCTAGCCCATGCCTCTACCAACCTATAGCTTTCAGATGAGAGCAGTGAAGAGTGAAGAGAGCAGTGAAGGTGTAGACTTCAGTAGGAAAGAGAGATTATTGTGTTCCAGTAGCAGGGCTGTTCCAGTAGCAGGTTTGTTCCAGTAGCAGGGTTGTTCCAGTAGCAGGTGTGTTCCAGTAGCAGGTTTGTTCCAGTAGCAGGTTTGTTCCAGTAGCAGGTTTGTTCCAGTAGCAGGTTTGTTCCAGTAGCAGGTTTGTTCCAGTAGCAGGGTTGTTCCAGTAGCAGGTGTGTTCCAGTAGCAGGTTTGTTCCAGTAGCAGGGTTGTTCCAGTAGCAGGGTTGTTCCAGTAGCAGGTTTGTTCCAGTAGCAGGTTTGTTCCAGTAGCAGGTTTTTTCCAGTAGCAGGTTTGTTCCAGTAGCAGGGTTGTTCCAGTAGCAGGGTTGTTCCAGTAGCAGGTTTGTTCCAGTAGCAGGTTTGTTCCAGTAGCAGGGTTGTTCCAGTAGCAGGGTTGTTCCAGTAGCAGGTGTGTTCCAGTAGCAGGTGTGTTCCAGTAGCAGGTGTGTTCCAGTAGCAGGGTTGTTCCAGTAGCAGGGTTGTTCCAGTAGCAGGTTTGTTCCAGTAGCAGGGTCGTTAAACATCTGATATTGAATTCTCCATGTGGTCTATATTAAAAGGACATTGCTTGAATATAACAGGATTTTAAATTCAATATTGGTGCACAATTTCTACTTAAAACATCTTAGGGACAATAGGCAGTCATTTGATGGAACGACCCAGCTACTGCTTTACATAGAAGGATGACCTTTGACCCCAGACACTGATGATATACTGTATCCTAATAACAATAATATGCCATATAGCAGAAGCTTTTATCCAGAGAGACTTGCTGCCTCCCATTACACTGATCTAAGGTCAGTAAAAGTGTTTATCCAGAGAGACTGCATCCCATTACACTGATCTAAGGTCAGTAAAATGGTTTATCCAGAGAGACTGCATATCATTACACTGATCTAAGGTCATTACAAGGGTTTATAAGGTAAGAGAGAGAGAGAGAGAGAGAGAGAGAGATGAGGGTTAGATGGGGCGGCAGGGTAGCCTAGTGGTACACATCCTAACACTTCCTGTTATCATTTAGGATCCTAACACATCCAAATTTAGGATCCTAACACTTCCTGTTATCATTTAGGATCCTAACACATCCAAATTTAGGATCCTAACACATCCAAACACTTCCTGTTATCATTTAGGATCCTAACACATCCTGTTATATCATTTAGGATCCTAACACATCCCAACACTTCCTGTCAGAATACAAGCTACTCCTCTCTTCCTGTTGTTAAGTCTCTCTCTCATTTGCTGTCTCTCTCTCTCTTTCTCTTAACCCCCCATTTCTCTCTCTGTCTCTCTGTCTCTCTATGTCTCTCTCTCTATGTCTCTCTCTCTGTGTCTCTGTCTCTCTGTGTCTCTCTCTCTCTCTCTCTCCCTCTCTCCCTCCCTCCCCCCCTTCTCTCTCTCCCTCTCTCCCTCTCTCCCCCCATATCTCTCTATCTCTCTCTCTGTCTCTCTCTCTCTCCCCCATCTCTCTCTATCTCTCTCTCTCTGTCTCTCTCCCTCTCCCTCTATAGATATATATATATATATATATCTTTCTCCCCGTCTTTCCCAGATATGCTGTAGTTTAGGACCAAATGTTAGTCTGAACAACAAACCTATCTTAGTTCTCTCTCTTTAACACAGCACTGCCCTGTCAAACAATGTCTACAGGAATGACCACACACACACTGCACTTAGCACTACCCTGTCAAACAATGCCTTGTGGAATGACAGTCATTGTGTGTGTGTGTTTGCTGAATAAGCAGACACACAGTTCAGAGCTGTGGACAAAGCAGGCCTTTATGTTAGACTCTCCCTTCACTAGGGTGTGATAGACGGGCCACTGTTCACATGTGATACGTACAGAACACTTTAAAAACATCCTTCCATCTCTCCATCTATCCCTCTATCTTTTTTTTTCACCTTTATTTAACTAGGCAGTTAAGAACAAATTCTTATTTTCAATGACGGCCTAGGAACAGTGGGTTAACTGCCTGTTCAGGGGCAGAACGACAGATTTGTACCTTGTCAGCTCAGGGGTTTGAACTTGCAACCTTCCGGTTACTAGTCCAACACTCGAATCACTAGGCTACCCTGCCGCCCCAGGATCCTAAATTATATAACAGGAAGTGTTGGGATGTGTTAGGATCCTAAATTATATAACAGGAAGTGTTTGGATGTGTTAGGATCCTAAATTATATAACAGGAAGTGTTTGGATGTGTTAGGACCCTAAATTATATAACAGGAAGTGTTGGGATGTGTTAGGATCCTAAATTATATAACAGGAAGTGTTTGGATGTGTTAGGACCCTAAATTATATAACAGGAAGTGTTGGGATGTGTTAGGATCCTAAATTATATAACAGGAAGTGTTGGGATGTGTTAGGATCCTAAATTATATAACAGGAAGTGTTTGGATGTGTTAGGATCCTAAATTATATTACAGAAAGTGTTGGGATGTGTTAGGATCCTAAATTATTTAACAGAAAGTGTTGGGATGTGTTAGGATCCTACATGATATAACAGGAAATGTTGGGATGTGTTGGGATCCTAAAGGATATACCTGGAAGTGTTAGGATTGTAAATTATACACAAAACAGGAAGTGTTAAGATCCTAAAAGCAATTTGTTTGTCTGTTAAAATATTATCAAATTGATCAGAAATGCAGTGTAGACAATAATAATAATAAGAAGAAGAAGAAGAATAAGGCAGAACAGTTGAAACTGGAGCAGCAGCACGGCCAGGTGGACTGGGGACAGCAAGGAGTCATCATGTCAGGTAGTCCTGGGGCATGGTCCTAGGGCTCAGGTCAGTTGAAACTGGAACAGCAGCACGGCCAGGTGGACTGGGGACAGCAAGGAGTCATCATGTCAGGTAGTCCTGGGGCATGGTCCTAGGGCTCAGGTCAGTTGAAACTGGAGCAGCAGCACGGCCAGGTGGACTGGGGACAGCAAGGAGTCATCATGTCAGGTAGTCCTGGGGAATGGTCCTAGGGCTCAGGTCAGTTGAAACTGGAACAGCAGCATGGTCAGGTGGACTGGGGACAGCAAGGAGTC
Organism: Oncorhynchus kisutch; assembly: GCF_002021735.2. Lineage (NCBI taxonomy): Eukaryota > Metazoa > Chordata > Actinopteri > Salmoniformes > Salmonidae > Oncorhynchus > Oncorhynchus kisutch. The sequence continues at coordinate 16,657,094 of NW_022261984.1, forward strand.
ATCATGTCAGGTAGTCCTGAGGCATGGTCCTAGGGCTCAGGTCCTCCGAGAGAGAGAAAGAATGAGAGAATTAGAGAGAGCACACTTAGATTCACATAGGACACCGAATAGGACAGGAGAAGTACTCCAGATATAACAAACTGACCCTAGCCCCCTGACACATAAACTACTGCAGCATAAATACTGGAGGCTGAGACAGGAGGGGTCAGGAGACACTGTGGACCCATCCGAGGACACCCCCGGACAGGGCCAAACAGGAAGGATATAACCCACCTACTTTGCCAAAGCACAGCCCCCACACCACTAGAGGGATATCTTCACAGGAGTACAGAAGCCCATTATCAGCAACCGTCACTCCTGTGGTTAGAGTGCTGGGCCAGTCACCGAAATGTTGCTAGATCGAATCCCCGAGCTGACAAGGTAAAAATCTGTCGTTCTGCCCCCTGAACAAGGCAGTTAACCCACTGTTCCTAGACCAGTTAACCCACTGTTCCTAGACCAGTTAACCCATTGTTCCTAGACCAGTTAACCCATTGTTCCTAGACCAGTTAACCCACTGTTCCTAGACCAGTTAACCCACTGTTCCTAGACCAGTTAACCCACTGTTCCTAGACCAGTTAACCCACTGTTCCTAGACCAGTTGACCCACTGTTCCTAGACCAGTTAACCCACTGTTCCTAGACCAGTTGACCCACTGTTCCTAGACCAGTTAACCCACTGTTCCTAGACCAGTTAACCCACTGTTCCTAGACCAGTTAACCCACTGTTCCTAGACCAGTTAACCCACTGTTCCTAGACCAGTTAACCCCACTGTTCCTAGACCAGTTAACCCACTGTTCCTAGACCAGTTAACCCACTGTTCCTAGACCAGTTAACCCACTGTTCCTAGACCAGTTAACCCCACTGTTCCTAGACCAGTTAACCCACTGTTCCTAGACCAGTTGACCCACTGTTCCTAGACCAGTTAACCCACTGTTCCTAGACCAGTTAACCCACTGTTCCTAGACCAGTTAACCCACTGTTCCTAGACCAGTTAACCCACTGTTCCTAGACCAGTTAACCCACTGTTCCTAGACCAGTTAACCCACTGTTCCTAGACCAGTTAACCCACTGTTCCTAGACCAGTTAACCCACTGTTCCTAGACCAGTTAACCCACTGTTCCTAGACCAGTTAACCCACTGTTCCTAGACCAGTTAACCCACTGTTCCTAGACCAGTTAACCCACTGTTCCTAGACCAGTTAACCCCACTGTTCCTAGACCAGTTAACCCACTGTTCCTAGACCAGTTAACCCACTGTTCCGAGACCAGTTAACCCACTGTTCCTAGACCAGTTAACCCACTGTTCCTAGACCAGTTAACCCACTGTTCCTAGACCAGTTAACCCACTGTTCCTAGACCAGTTAACCCACTGTTCCTAGACCAGTTAACCCACTGTTCCTAGACCAGTTAACCCACTGTTCCTAGACCAGTTAACCCACTGTTCCTAGACCAGTTAACCCACTGTTCCTAGATCAGTTAACCCACTGTTCCTAGACCAGTTAATCCACTGTTCCTAGATCAGTTAACCCACTGTTCCTAGACCAGTTAACCCACTGTTCCTAGACCAGTTAACCCCACTGTTCCTAGACCAGTTAACCCACTGTTCCTAGACCAGTTAACCCACTGTTCCTAGACCAGTTAACCCACTGTTCCTAGACCAGTTACCCCACTGTTCCTAGACCAGTTAACCCACTGTTCCTAGACCAGGTAACCCACTGTTCCTAGACCAGTTAACCCACTGTTCCTAGACCAGTTAACCCACTGTTCCTAGACCAGTTAACCCACTGTTCCTAGACCAGTTAACCCACTGTTCCTAGACCAGTTAACCCACTGTTCCTAGACCAGTTAACCCACTGTTCCTAGACCAGTTAACCCACTGTTCCTAGACCAGTTAACCCACTGTTCCTAGACCAGTTAACCCACTGTTCCTAGACCAGTTAACCCACTGTTCCTAGACCAGTTAACCCACTGTTCCTAGACCAGTTAACCCACTGTTCCTAGACCAGTTAACCCACTGTTCCTAGACCAGTTAACCCACTGTTCCTAGACCAGTTAACCCACTGTTCCTAGACCAGTTAACCCACTGTTCCTAGACCAGTTAACCCACTGTTCCTAGACCAGTTAACCCACTGTTCCTAGACCAGTTAACCCACTGTTCCTAGACCAGTTAACCCACTGTTCCTAGACCAGTTAACCCACTGTTCCTAGGCCGTCATTGTAAATAAGAATTTGTTCTTAACTGCCTAGTTAAATAAAGGTAAAAATGTGCTTTTCTTTCTAAAACAATGAAATGTCTAAGCGACCCCCAAAACTTTTGAACAGTCGTGTATATATATACATATAACAGGAAGTGTTTGGATCCTAAATCATATGAGAGATCAGATAACCCTTGGACAATCAAAAACACAAAGTTCTTTAAAAAATCCTAGTTTTATGAGGCAACAGGACATTGAGTCAACACAGACAGGGTTAGCATCCTAGATGGGCCCCTTGTCCTGATGTAGTACAGTACATTGAGTCAACACAGACAGGGTTAGCATCCTAGATGGGCCCCTTGTCCTGATGAGGCAGCAGTACATTGAGTCAACACAGACAGGGTTAGCATCCTAGATGGGCCCCTAGTCCTGATGAGGCAGCAGTACATTGAGTCAACACAGACAGGGTTAGCATCCTAGATGGGCCCCTAGTCCTGATGAGGCAGCAGTACATTGAGTCAACACAGACAGGGTTAGCATCCTAGATGGGCCCCTAGTCCTGATGAGGCAGCAGTACATTGAGTCAACACAGACAGGGTTAGCATCCTAGATGGGCCCCTAGTCCTGATGTAGTACAGTACATTGAGTCAACACAGACAGGGTTAGCATCCTAGATGGGCCCCTAGTCCTGATGAGGCAACAGGACATTGAGTCAACACAGACAGGGTTAGCATCCTAAATGGGCCCCTAGTCCTGATGAGGCAGCAGTACATTGAGTCAACACAGACAGGGTTAGCATCCTAGATGGGCCCCTAGTCCTGATGAGGCAGCAGTACATTGAGTCAACACAGACAGGGTTAGCATCCTAGATGGGCCCCTTGTCCTGATGTAGTACAGTACATTGAGTCAACACAGACAGGGTTAGCATCCTAGATGGGCCCCTTGTCCTGATGTAGTACAGGACATTGAGTCAACACAGACAGGGTTAGCATCCTAGATGGGCCCCTAGTCCTGATGAGGCAGCAGTACATTGAGTCAACACAGACAGGGTTAGCATCCTAGATGGGCCCCTTGTCCTGATGTAGTACAGTACATTGAGTCAACACAGACAGGGTTAGCATCCTAGATGGGCCCCTAGTCCTGATGAGGCAACAGGACATTGAGTCAACACAGACAGGGTTAGCATCCTAGATGGGCCCCTAGTCCTGATGAGGCAGCAGTACATTGAGTCAACACAGACAGGGTTAGCATCCTAGATGGGCCCCTAGTCCTGATGAGGCAGCAGTACATTGAGTCAACACAGACAGGGTCAGCATCCTAAATGGGCCCCTAGTCCTGATGAGGCAGCAGTACATTGAGTCAACACAGACAGGGTTAGCATCCTAGATGGGCCCCTTGTCCTGATGTAGTACAGGACATTGAGTCAACACAGACAGGGTTAGCATCCTAGATGGGCCCCTAGTCCTGATGAGGCAGCAGTACATTGAGTCAACACAGACAGGGTTAGCATCCTAGATGGGCCCCTTGTCCTGATGTAGTACAGTACATTGAGTCAACACAGACAGGGTTAGCATCCTAGATGGGCCCCTAGTCCTGATGAGGCAACAGGACATTGAGTCAACACAGACAGGGTTAGCATCCTAGATGGGCCCCTTGTCCTGATGTAGTACAGTACATTGAGTCAACACAGACAGGGTTAGCATCCTAGATGGGCCCCTTGTCCTGATGTAGTACAGTACATTGAGTCAACACAGACAGGGTTAGCATCCTAAATGGGCCCCTAGTCCTTACGTAGTACATTAGCCGGATAGGATCTGAACCCTGGTCTCCCACTTTCAGACCTTGATGAGTAGCCTGAAAACAGCTGAAGCTCTTCTGAACTAAAGCCGAGGGATCGGTATCTCTGTGGACGACCCCAGGGGGTTGAAAACCTGATCGATCTGTCATCATAGCAACGCTGTAACAGTCACAAACACCGGACGAGTTTAAATAACACGACAAGAAACAATCCAAGACCCAACATTAGATACGAGTGTGCTGTTCCTATAAACCTGACAGAGATAGATTAACACTAAGAAACAATCCAAGACCCAACATTAGATACTAGTGTGCTGTTCCTATAAACCTGACAGAGATAGATTACCACTAAGAAACAATCCAAGACCCAACATTAGATACTAGTGTGCTGTTCCTATAAACCTGACAGAGATAGATTACCACTAAGAAACAATCCAAGACCCAACATTAGATACTAGTGGGCTGTTCCTATAAACCTGACAGAGATAGATTACCACTAAGAAACAATCCAAGACCCAACATTAGATACTAGTGTGCTGTTCCTATAAACCTGACAGAGACAGATTACCACTAAGAAACAATCCAAGACCCAACATTAGATACTAGTGTGCTGTTCCTATAAACCAATCACCTGACAGAGATAGATTACCACTAAGAAACAATCCAAGACCCAACATTAGATACTAGTGTGCTGTTCCTATAAACCAATCACCTGACAGAGATAGATTACCACTAAGAAACAATCCAAGACCCAACATTAGATACTAGTGGGCTGTTCCTATAAACCTGACAGAGATAGATTACCACTAAGAAACAATCCAAGACCCAACATTAGATACGAGTGTGCTGTTCCTATAAACCAATCACCTGACAGAGATAGATTACCACTAAGAAACAATCCAAGACCCAACATTAGATACTAGTGGGCTGTTCCTATAAACCTGACAGAGATAGATTACCACTAAGAAACAATCCAAGACCCAACATTAGATACTAGTGTGCTGTTCCTATAAACCTGACAGAGACAGATTACCACTAAGAAACAATCCAAGACCCAACATTAGATACTAGTGTGCTGTTCCTATAAACCTGACAGAGATAGATTACCACTAAGAACACGATATTAACAGTGTAAAAGTTTACAACTAGAGAACAAGGATAAAGTACATAGAGACAATAGGTCCCAAATGGCACTATATTCCCTATGTATTACCCTACTAGTCTAAAGTAGTGCACTATATAGGGAATAGGGTGCTATAAGGTAGTGCCCTATATAGGGAATAGGGTTCTATAAAGGTAGTGCCATATATAGGGAATAGGGTGCTATAAGGTAGTGCCCTATATAGGGAATAGGGTTCTATAAAGGTAGTGCCATATATAGGGAATAGGGTGCTATAAGGTAGTGCCCTATATAGGGAATAGGGTTCTATAAGGTAGTGCCCTATATAGGGAATAGGGTTCTATAAGGTAGTGCCCTATATAGGGAATAGGGTTCTATAAAGTAGTGCCCTATATAGGGAATAGGGTTCTATAAGGTAGTGCCATATATAGGGAATAGGGTTCTATAAGGTAGTGCCCTATATAGGGAATAGGGTTCTATAAGGTAGTGCCCTATATAGGGAATAGGGTTCTATAAGGTAGTGCCCTATATAGGGAATAGGGTTCTATTAAGTAGTGCCCTATATAGGGAATAGGGTTCTATAAGGTAGTGCCCTATATAGGGAAGAGGGTTCTATAAGGTAGTGCCCTATATAGGGAATAGGGTTCTATAAGGTAGTGCCCTATATAGGGAATAGGGTTCTATAAGGTAGTGCCCTATATAGGGAATAGGGTTCTATAAAGGTAGTGCCCTATATAGGGAATAGGGTTCTATAAGGTAGTGCCCTATATAGGGAATAGTGTTCTATAAGGTAGTGCCCTATATAGGGAATAGGGTTCTATAAAGGTAGTGCCCTATATAGGGGATAGGGCTCTATAAAGGTAGTGCACTATATAGGGAGTAGGGTTCTATAAAGTAGTGCCCTATATAGGGAATAGGGTTCTATAAAGTAGTGCCCTATATAGGGAATAGGGTTCTATAAGGTAGTGCCATATATAGGGAATAGGGTTCTATAAGGTAGTGCCCTATATAGGGAATAGGGTTCTATAAGGTAGTGCCCTATATAGGGAATAGGGTTCTATAAGGTAGTGCCCTATATAGGGAATAGGGTTCTATTAAGTAGTGCCCTATATAGGGAATAGGGTTCTATAAGGTAGTGCCCTATATAGGGAAGAGGGTTCTATAAGGTAGTGCCCTATATAGGGAATAGGGTTCTATAAGGTAGTGCCCTATATAGGGAATAGGGTTCTATAAGGTAGTGCCCTATATAGGGAATAGGGTTCTATAAAGGTAGTGCCCTATATAGGGAATAGGGTTCTATAAGGTAGTGCCCTATATAGGGAATAGTGTTCTATAAGGTAGTGCCCTATATAGGGAATAGGGTTCTATAAAGGTAGTGCCCTATATAGGGAATAGGGCTCTATAAAGGTAGTGCACTATATAGGGAGTAGGGTTCTATAAAGTAGTGCCCTATATAGGGAATAGGGTTCTATAAGGTAGTGCCCTATATAGGGAATAGGGTTCTATAAAGGTAGTGCCATATATAGGGAATAGGGTGCTATAAGGTAGTGCCCTATATAGGGAATAGGGTTCTATAAAGGTAGTGCCATATATAGGGAATAGGGTGCTATAAGGTAGTGCCCTATATAGGGAATAGGGTTCTATAAGGTAGTGCCCTATATAGGGAATAGGGTTCTATAAGGTAGTGCCCTATATAGGGAATAGGGTTCTATAAGGTAGTGCCCTATATAGGGAATAGGGTTCTATAAGGTAGTGCCCTATATAGGGAATAGGGTTCTATAAAGTAGTGCCCTATATAGGGAATAGGGTTCTATAAGGTAGTGCCATATATAGGGAATAGGGTGCTATAAGGTAGTGCCCTATATAGGGAATAGGGTTCTATAAAGGTAGTGCCATATATAGGGAATAGGGTGCTATAAGGTAGTGCCCTATATAGGGAATAGGGTTCTATAAAGGTAGTGCCATATATAGGGAATAGGGTGCTATAAGGTAGTGCCCTATATAGGGAATAGGGTTCTATAAGGTAGTGCCCTATATAGGGAATAGGGTTCTATAAGGTAGTGCCCTATATAGGGAATAGGGTTCTATAAAGTAGTGCCCTATATAGGGAATAGGGTTCTATAAGGTAGTGCCATATATAGGGAATAGGGTTCTATAAGGTAGTGCCCTATATAGGGAATAGGGTTCTATAAGGTAGTGCCCTATATAGGGAATAGGGTTCTATAAGGTAGTGCCCTATATAGGGAATAGGGTTCTATTAAGTAGTGCCCTATATAGGGAATAGGGTTCTATAAGGTAGTGCCCTATATAGGGAAGAGGGTTCTATAAGGTAGTGCCCTATATAGGGAATAGGGTTCTATAAGGTAGTGCCCTATATAGGGAATAGGGTTCTATAAGGTAGTGCCCTATATAGGGAATAGGGTTCTATAAAGGTAGTGCCCTATATAGGGAATAGGGTTCTATAAGGTAGTGCCCTATATAGGGAATAGTGTTCTATAAGGTAGTGCCCTATATAGGGAATAGGGTTCTATAAAGGTAGTGCCCTATATAGGGGATAGGGCTCTATAAAGGTAGTGCACTATATAGGGAGTAGGGTTCTATAAAGTAGTGCCCTATATAGGGAATAGGGTTCTATAAAGTAGTGCCCTATATAGGGAATAGGGTTCTATAAGGTAGTGCCATATATAGGGAATAGGGTTCTATAAGGTAGTGCCCTATATAGGGAATAGGGTTCTATAAGGTAGTGCCCTATATAGGGAATAGGGTTCTATAAGGTAGTGCCCTATATAGGGAATAGGGTTCTATTAAGTAGTGCCCTATATAGGGAATAGGGTTCTATAAGGTAGTGCCCTATATAGGGAAGAGGGTTCTATAAGGTAGTGCCCTATATAGGGAATAGGGTTCTATAAGGTAGTGCCCTATATAGGGAATAGGGTTCTATAAGGTAGTGCCCTATATAGGGAATAGGGTTCTATAAAGGTAGTGCCCTATATAGGGAATAGGGTTCTATAAGGTAGTGCCCTATATAGGGAATAGTGTTCTATAAGGTAGTGCCCTATATAGGGAATAGGGTTCTATAAAGGTAGTGCCCTATATAGGGAATAGGGCTCTATAAAGGTAGTGCACTATATAGGGAGTAGGGTTCTATAAAGTAGTGCCCTATATAGGGAATAGGGTTCTATAAAGTAGTGCCCTATATAGGGAATAGGGTGCTATAAAGTAGTGCCCTATATAGGGAATAGGGTGCCATAAAGGTAGTGCCCTATATAGGGAATAGGGTGCCATAAAGGTAGTGCCCTATATAGGGAATAGGGTGCTATAAAGGTAGTGCCCTATATAGGGAATAGGGTTCTATGAGGTAGTGCACTATATAGGGAATAGGGTTCTATGAGGTAGTGCACTATATAGGGAATAGGGTGCTATAAAGGTAGTGCCCTATATAGGGAATAGGGTTCTATAAAGGTAGTGCCCTATATAGGGAATAGGGTGCTATAAAGGTAGTGCCCTCTATAGGGAATAGGGTTCTATAAAGGTAGTGCCCTATATAGGGAATAGGGTGCTATAAAGGTAGTGCCCTATATAGGGAATATGGTTCTATAAAGGTAGTGCCCTATATAGGGAATAGGGTGCTATAAAGGTAGTGCCCTATATAGGGAATAGGGTTCTATGAGGTAGTGCCCTATATAGGGAATAGGGTGCTATAAAGGTAGTGCCCTATATAGGAAATAGGGCTCTATAAAGGTAGTGCCCTATATAGGGAATAGGGTTCTATAAAGGTAGTGCCCTATATAGGGAATAGGGTTCTATAAAGGTAGTGCCCTATATAGGGAATAGGATTCTATAAAGGTAGTGCCCTATATAGGGAATAGGGTTCTATAAAGGTAGTGCCCTATATAGGGAATAGGGTTCTATAAAGGTAGTGCCCTATATAGGGAATAGGGTTCTATAAAGGTAGTGCCCTATATAGGGAATAGGGTTCTATAAAGGCAGTGCCCTATATAGGGAATAGGGTTCTATAAGGCAGTGCCCTATATAGGGAATAGGGTTGTATAAAGGTAGTGCCCTATATAGGGAATAGGGTTCTATAAAGGTAGTGCCCTATATAGGGAATAGGGTGCTATAAAGGTAGTGCCCTATATAGGGAATAGGGTGCTATAAAGGTAGTGCCCTATATAGGGAATAGGGTGCTATAAAGGTAGTGCCCTATATATGTCATGTATTGTCATATTATGTCTTGTTCCTGTTCTTTCTCTTCACTCCGTTTTCCTCTGCTGGTCGTATTAGGTTACCTTCTCTTCCTCTCCTTCCCCCAGCTGTTCCCCATCTTCTCTAACTACCTCGTTCACTCTTTTCCCACCTGTTCCCTTTTTCCCTCTGATTAGGTCTCTATTTCTCTCTCTGTTCCTGCTTCTTTCTTTGTCAGATTCTCGTTTGAGTTTCTCATGCCAGAACCAAACTATCGTCTTGTTTGCTTCACCCTTGTCCCATCCTGTCGGAATCTGCCTGTTCTTCTGATGCTACGTGTGATCAGGTACCTCTGTCCGCTACGACCCGCGCCTACCCAGAGAGACCAGCAGTCTGTCGCCGCAACCCAGCTATTCTCCTCTGCTGCTAAGAAGGGGACTCTTTTGTAAATATCAGAAGGACTTTCTGTTTCATTTGTCGCCCTCTCTGAGGGTTGTCTATTTTGCCATTTTCTACATCTGAAGAGGATCTATGTCTTCCCTGTGTTTTTACATTAAAGGACTCTGTTTTTGTTAAACCGCTTTTGGGTCCTCACTCAAGTGCACAACAATATAGGGAATAGGGTTCTATAAGGTAGTGCCCTATATAGGGAATAGGGTTCTATAAAGGTAGTGCCCTATATAGGGAATAGGGTTCTATAAAGGTAGTGCCCTATATAGGGAATAGGGTTCTATAAGGTAGTGCCCTATATAGGGAATAGGGTTCTATAAAGATAGTACACTATATAGGGAATAGGGTTCTATAAAGATAGTACACTATATAGGGAATAGGGTTCTATAAGGTAGTGCCCTATATAGGGAATAGGGTTCTATAAAGGTAGTACACTATATAGGGAATAGGGTTCTATAAGGTAGTGCCATATATAGGGAATAGGGTGCTATAAAGGTAGTGCCCTATATAGGGAATAGGGTGCTATAAATTAGTGCCCTATATAGGAAATAGGGTTCTATGAGGTAGTGCACTATATAGGGAATAGGGTTCTATAAAGTAGTGCCCTATATAGGGAATAGGGTTCTATAAAGTAGTGCCCTATATAGGGAATAGGGTTCTATAAAGTAGTGCCCTATATAGGGAATAGGGTTCTATAAAGGTAGTACACTATATAGGGAATAGGGTTCTATAAAGGTAGTACACTATATAGGGAATAGGGCTCTATAAAGGTAGTGCACTATATAGGGAATAGGGTGCTATAAAGGTAGTGAGCACTATATCGGGAATGAGCCATAGGGCTCTGGTCTAAAGTAGTGCACTATATAGGGAATAGGGTGCCATCTGAATCCGTTTGATAAACAGTTTAGCTGTCGGACTCGGAGGGTGAACAGTAAACAACAACAAATCCAATCAGATTGTATTAGTCACATGCTATTAGTCACATGCAATTAGTCACATGCTATTAGTCACATGCTATTAGTCACATGCTATTAGTCACATGCTATTAGTCACATGCTATTAGTCACATGCTATTAGTCACATGCTTTGTAAACAACAGGTGTAGAGTAACAGTGAAATACTGTTTTCAGTGTAAATCTCCACCTTCTCCTTTATAGTAGGAAGGAGACTCAGTAATATTGTCGTGTGTGTGTGTGTTCAGGACATAGTCCTTTCCCTGCCTGTGGTCCCCGTCGTTCCCTAGGAGTCGGATGTCAACAACAATGTGCTGTAGCTGCTTTCATCAGGTCATTCATAGAACAATATAAAACATTTTAGACCGGTTGTCTGGGATGTGTTCGTTAGTCCACACCGTAGCAAAGCAACAAAACATTCTCAGATTAAGTCTAGTTCAGAATCTCTACTGTTCATCAAACCAGGAGTTGATTTAACCTTAAATAGCGTTACCTCAAAAGGGTTCAATTAAATAAGTGCTGATAAAGAGGAGTTGAGATTGTGTTCAGTAGAGGAGAGAGGGAATGAGGAGGAAGAGAGAGAGGGAACAAGGAGGAAGAGAGAGAGGGAACGAGGAGGAAGAGAGAGAGGGAACGAGGAGGAAGAGAGAGAGGGAACGAGGAGGAAGAGAGAGGGAACGAGGAGGAGGAGGAGGAGAGAGAGGGAACGAGGAGGAAGAGAGAGAGGGAACGAGGAGGAAGAGAGAGAGGGAATGAGGAGGAAGAGAGAGAGGGAACGAGGAGGAGGAGGAGAGAGAGAGGAAACGGGGAGGAAGAGAGAGAGAGGGAACGAGGAGGAAGAGAGAGGGAACGAGGAGGAAGAGAGAGAGAGGGAACGAGGAGGAAGAGAGAGAGGGAACGAGGAGGAAGAGAGAGAGGGAATGAGGAGGAAGAGAGGGATGGAAGAAGGAGGGAGGGAGAGAGAGGGAACGAGGAGGATGAGAGAGAGGGAACGAGGAGGAAGAGAGGGATGGAAGAAGGAGGGAGGGAGAGAGAGGGAATGAGGAGGATGAGAGAGAGGGAACGAGGAGGAAGAGAGGGGGAACGAGGAGGATGAGAGAGAGAGAACGAGGAGGAAGAGAGAGAGGGAACGAGGAAGAGAGGGGGAACGAGGAGGAAGAGAGAGGGGGAACGAGCAGGAAGAGGAGAGGGGAAAGGAGAGAGAGAGAGAGAGGGAACGAGGAGGAGGAGGAGAGAGAGGGAACGAGGAGGAGGAGGAGGAGGAGGAGAGAGAGGGAACGAGGAGGAAGAGAGAGAGGGAATGAGGAGGAGGAGAGAGAGGGAACGAGGAGGTAGAGAGAGAGAGGGAAGGAGGAAGAGAGAGAGGGGAAAGGAGAGAGAGAGAGGGAACGAGGAGGAAGAGAGAGAGGGAACGAGGAGGAAGAGAGAGAGGGAATGAGGAGGAGGAGAGAGAGGGAATGAGGAGGAAGAAAGAGAGGGAATGAGGAGGAGGAGAGAGAGGGAACGAGGAGGAGGAGAGAGGGAACGAGGAGGAAGAGAGAGAGGGAACGAGGAGGAAGAGAGAGAGGGAACGAGGAGGAAGAGAGGGAACGAGGAGGAAGAGGAGAGGGGAAAGGAGAGAGAGAGAGGGGGTAAAGGGGGAGGGATGGATATGAAATAGAGACAGGGGTCTTTCAACTGGTTTGAAACCACTTATTTTACTGACCAATCAAATCACAAGCTCCAAATATAGTCCTTCTCAATTGGCCAGTCCGTTATCTACCACTGTCTCACATTGGCTGTCATCTCTTCATGCCCTTATCCCAATGTCCAATCACCTTGCAGATCCACTTCCTATATTCTTCCCATTGTCCAATCACCTTGACGATCCAGTTCCTGTATCCCTCTCATTGTCCAATCACCTTGTGTATCCAGGGTGTGAAGGCGGAGACTTTAGTGTAGACGCCAGGTGAGTGTTGCGTGCGACAGGAGTGACCCCACGACGTCACACCGTACACGACCCACCCTCCGCCCGGACGCTCACACACCAACGGGCCGCCGCTGTCTCCACGGCAACTGTCCACGCGGCGCTCCGATTGGCCGTCTGTCCCGGCGCAGAGCATGCGGCTAGTGAAGGCTCCGTGGTAACGCTGTTGGCAGTGACGACGGGGGAGGAGGGAGAGAGGAGCCTGTTGGAGGGTCTTAGAGTAGGAGCGACCTGGAGGACAGAGAGAGACGATTACCATTACACTGGGCCTTTAGTCTGTTTAATTAGAGAGACGATTACCATTCAACTGGTCCATTAATCACTAACATCCCCCTCAGCTTCCACACTAAATCACCCACTAACACCCCCTGGTCTTCCCCACTAAATCACCCACTAACACCCCCCTGGTCTTCCACACTAAATCACCCACTAACACCCCTTCGTCTTCCCCACTAAATCACCCACTAACACCCCCCTGGTCTTCCCCACTAAATCACCCACTAACACCCCCCTGGTCTTCCCCACTAAATCACCCACTAACACCCCCCTGGTCTTCCACACTAAATCACCCACTAACACCCCCCCCCCCCGGTCTTCCACACTAAATCACCCCCCTCATCTTCCACACTAAATCACCCACTAACACCCCCCTGGTCTTCCACACTAAATCACCCACTAACACCCCCCTGGTCTTCCACACTAAATCACCCCCCTCATCTTCCACACTAAATCACCCACTAACACCCCCCTGGTCTTCCCCACTAAATCACCCACTAACACCCCTTCGTCTTCCACACTAAATCACCCACTAACACCCCCCTGGTCTTCCCCACTAACACCCCCCTGGTCTTCCACACTAAATCACCCACTAACACCCCCCTGGTCTTCCACACTAAATCACCCACTAACACCCCCCTGGTCTTCCCCACTAACACCCCCCTGGTCTTCCCCACTAAATCACCCACTAACACCCCCCTGGTCTTCCCCACTAAATCACCCACTAACACCCCTTCGTCTTCCCCACTAAATCACCCACTAACACCCCCCAGGTCTTCCTCACTAACACCCCCTGGTCTTCCCCACTAACACCCCCCTGGTCTTCCACACTAAATCACCCACTAGCACCCCCTGGTCTTCCACACTAAATCACCCCCCTCATCTTCCCCACTAACACGCCCCTCGTCTTCCACACTAAATCACCCACTACACCCCCTCGTCTTCCACACTAAACACCCCCCTCATCTTCCCCACTAAATCACCCACTAGCACCCCCCTGGTCTTCCACCCCCCCCCCATCTCACCTGTGTCCCCCCAGCCTGTGATGTGACAGTTGGAAGCCTGTTTCAGGACTCTCTCCTTGCGTAGCGGCAGACAGGCGGGCAGGACGTGGCGACTGAACGCCACACATCGACCGCGGCCCTTCCCCGCCACTCCCGGCGACAGACGCACCAAGGCCAGGTCGTAGTCGTTGCTGTGGGAACGGTAGCTAGGGTGCAGGACGATCTGATCGACAGCGTACTCCTCCTCAAACTCCTCGGGAACCAGAGAATGATAATCCCCAACCCTCACCTTGTACTGTTTAGTACTGTTACCATGCCTGGAGGAGAGAGAGGAGAGTTAACCAGAGAATGGTAATCCCCAACCCTCACCTTGTACTGTTTAGTACTGTTACCATGCCTGGAGGAGAGAGAGGAGAGTTAACCAGAGAATGGTAATCCCCAACCCTCACCTTGTACTGTTTAGTACTGTTACCATGCCTGGAGGAGAGAGAGGAGAGTTAACCAGAGAATGGTAATCCCCTACCCTCACCTTGTACTGTTTAGTACTGTTACCATCCCTGGGGGAGAGAGACGAGAGTTAACCAGAGAATGGTAATCCCCAACCCTCACCTTGTACTGTTTAGTACTGTTACCATGCCTGGAGGAGAGAGAGGAGAGTTAACCAGAGAATGGTAATCCCCAACCCTCACCTTGTACTGTTACCATCCCTGGAGGAGAGGAGAGTTAACCAGAGAATGGTAATCCCCAACCCTCACCTTGTACTGTTACCATCCCTGGAGGAGAGGAGAGTTAACCAGAGAATGGTAATCCCCAACCCTCACCTTGTACTGTTACCATCCCTGGAGGAGAGGAGAGTTAACCAGAGAATGGTAATCCCCAACCCTCACCTTGTACTGTTACCATCCCTGGAGGAGAGAGAGGAGAGTTAACCAGAGAATGGTAATCCCCAACCCTCACCTTGTACTGTTTAGTACTGTTACCATGCCTGGAGGAGAGAGAGGAGAGTTAACCAGAGAATGGTAATCCCCAACCCTCACCTTGTACTGTTACCATCCCTGGAGGAGAGGAGAGTTAACCAGAGAATGGTAATCCCCAACCCTCACCTTGTACTGTTACCATCCCTGGAGGAGAGGAGAGTTAACCAGAGAATGGTAATCCCCAACCCTCACCTTGTACTGTTACCATCCCTGGAGGAGAGGAGAGTTAACCAGAGAATGGTAATCCCCAACCCTCACCTTGTACTGTTAACCATCCCTGGAGGAGAGGAGAGTTAACCAGAGAATGGTAATCCCCAACCCTCACCTTGTACTGTTACCATCCCTGGAGGAGAGGAGAGTTAACCAGAGAATGGTAATCCCCAACCCTCACCTTGTACTGTTACCATCCCTGGAGGAGAGGAGAGTTAACCAGAGAATGGTAATCCCCAACCCTCACCTTGTACTGTTACCATCCCTGGAGGAGAGGAGAGTTAACCAGAGAATGGTAATCCCCAACCCTCACCTTGTACTGTTACCATCCCTGGAGGAGAGGAGAGTTAACCAGAGAATGGTAATCCCCAACCCTCACCTTGTACTGTTACCATCCCTGGAGGAGAGAGAGGAGAGTTAACCAGAGAATGGTAATCCCCAACCCTCACCTTGTACTGTTTAGTACTGTTACCATGCCTGGAGGAGAGAGAGGAGAGTTAACCAGAGAATGGTAATCCCCAACCCTCACCTTGTACTGTTACCATCCCTGGAGGAGAGGAGAGTTAACCAGAGAATGGTAATCCCCAACCCTCACCTTGTACTGTTACCATCCCTGGAGGAGAGGAGAGTTAACCAGAGAATGGTAATCCCCAACCCTCACCTTGTACTGTTACCATCCCTGGAGGAGAGGAGAGTTAACCAGAGAATGGTAATCCCCAACCCTCACCTTGTACTGTTAACCATCCCTGGAGGAGAGGAGAGTTAACCAGAGAATGGTAATCCCCAACCCTCACCTTGTACTGTTACCATCCCTGGAGGAGAGGAGAGTTAACCAGAGAATGGTAATCCCCAACCCTCACCTTGTACTGTTACCATCCCTGGAGGAGAGGAGAGTTAACCAGAGAATGGTAATCCCCAACCCTCACCTTGTACTGTTACCATCCCTGGAGGAGAGAGAGGAGAGTTAACCAGAGAATGGTAATCCCCAACCCTCACCTTGTACTGTTACCATCCCTGGAGGAGAGGAGAGTTAACCAGAGAATGGTAATCCCCAACCCTCACCTTGTACTGTTACCATCCCTGGAGGAGAGGAGAGTTTTAAAGTTTAATAGATCTGTAAAGTACAGAGTTTTAGTTTGGGGTGGTAGGTTAAGTGGTTAATTAAGAGCGTTGGGCAAGTTTGAATCCCCGAGATGACTAGGAAATCTGTCGACGTGCCCTTGAGCAATGCACTTAACCCTATTTGTTATCAGAGTGTCTGAATGTACCTGGAGACGGTAACTACCACTATTCTCTGTTTCCTGTTTCCTGTTTCCTGTCTCTCTATCAGAGTGTCTGAATGTACCTGGAGACAGTAACTCCCACTATTCTCTGTTTCCTGTTTCCTGTCTCTCCATCAGAGTGTCTGAATGTACCTGGAGACAGTAACTACCACTATTCTCTGTTTCCTGTTTCCTGTCTCTCTATCAGAGTGTCTGAATGTACCTGGAGACAGTAACTACCACTATTCTGTTTCCTGTTTCCTGTCTCTCTATCAGAGTGTCTGAATGTACCTGGAGACAGTAACTACCACTATTCTCTGTTTCCTGTTTCCTGTCTCTCTATCAGAGTGTCTGAATGTACCTGGAGACAGTAACTACCACTATTCTCTGTTTCCTGTTTCCTGTCTCTCTATCCGAGTGTCTGAATGTACCTGGAGACAGTAACTACCACTATTCTCTGTTTCCTGTTTCCTGTCTCTCTATCAGAGTGTCTGAATGTACCTGGAGACGGTAACTACCACTATTCTCTGTTTCCTGTTTCCTGTCTCTCTATCCGAGTGTCTGAATGTACCTGGAGACAGTAACTACCACTATTCTCTGTTTCCTGTTTCCTGTCTCTCTATCCGAGTGTCTGAATGTACCTGGAGACAGTAACTACCCCTATTCTCTGTTTCCTGTTTCCTGTCTCTCTATCAGAGTGTCTGAATGTACCTGGAGACAGTAACTACCACTATTCTCTGTTTCCTGTTTCCTGTCTCTCTATCCGAGTGTCTGAATGTACCTGGAGACAGTAACTACCACTATTCTCTGTTTCCTGTTTCCTGTTTCCTGTCTCTCTATCCGAGTGTCTGAATGTACCTGGAGACAGTAACTACCACTATTCTCTGTTTCCTGTTTCCTGTCTCTCTATCCGAGTGTCTGAATGTACCTGGAGACAGTAACTACCACTATTCTCTGTTTCCTGTTTCCTGTCTCTCTATCAGAGTGTCTGAATGTACCTGGAGACAGTAACTACCACTATTCTCTGTTCTCTGTTTCCAGGAGAGCACACGCTACATGCTATCCATCACATGCTACATGCTACCCACCACACACTACCCACCACACGCTACCCACCACATGCTACCCATCACACGCTATCCACCACACGCTATCCACCACACGCTAGGAGGACATGTCTCTGACATTACAGGATCTACAGTCCATCTATCAACTCATACACAATCATACTATCTGCTCCTCCTCCTTCTCCTCTTCCCCCTCCTCTCTTCCTGTCCTCTTCTCTCCTCCTCGTCTCATCTCCTGTCCTCTTCTCTCCTCCTCGTCTCATCTCCTCTCCTCCTTTCCTCTTCTCCTCCTCCTCTCTTCCTGTCCTCTTCTCTCCTCCTCGTCTCATCTCCTCTCCTCCTTTCCTCTTCTCCTCCTCCTCTCCTCCTGTCCTCTTCTCTCCACCTCGTCTCATCTCCTCTCCTCCTGTCCTCTTCTCTCCTCCTCTCATCTCCTCTCCTCCTGTCCTGTCCTGTCCTCTCCTCTCCTCCTCTCATCTCCTCTCCTCCTGTCCTCTTCTCTCCTCCTCTCATCTCCTCTCCTCCTCTCCTCCTGTCCTCTTCTCTCCTCCTCCTCTCCCCTCCTCCTGTCCTCTTCTCTCCTTGTCTCCTCTCCTCTCCTCTCCTCTCCTCTCCTCTCCTCTCCTCTCCTCTCCTCTCCTCTCCTCTCCTCTCCTCTCCTCTCCTCTCCTCTCCTCTCCTCTCCTCCTCTCATCTCCTCTCATCTTCTCTCCTCTCCTCTCCTCATCTCCTCTCCTCCTGTCCTCTTCTCTCCTCATCTCCTCTCCCTCCTCTCATCTCCTCTCCTCCTGTCCTCTCCTCTCATCTCCTCTCCTCCTCTCATCTTCTCTCCTCCTCTCATCTCCTCTCCTCTTCTTTCCTCCTCTCATCTCCTCTCATCTCCCCTCCTCCTGTCCTCTTCTCTCCTCCTCTCCTCTCCTCCTCTCATCTCCTCTCCTCCTCTCATCTCCTCTCCTCCTCTCATCTCCTCTCCTCCTGTCCTCTTCTCTCTTCCTCTCCTCTCCTCCTCTCATCTCCTCTCCTCTCCTCTCCTCTCCTCTCCTCCTCTCATCTCCTCTCATCTTCTCTCCTCTCCTCTCCTCATCTCCTCTCCTCCTGTCCTCTTCTCTCCTCATCTCCTCTCCTCCTCTCATCTCCTCTCCTCCTGTCCTCTCCTCTCATCTCCTCTCCTCCTCTCATCTTCTCTCCTCCTCTCATCTCCTCTCCTCTTCTTTCCTCCTCTCATCTCCTCTCATCTCCCCTCCTCCTGTCCTCTTCTCTCCTCCTCTCCTCTCCTCCTCTCATCTCCTCTCCTCCTCTCATCTCCTCTCCTCCTCTCATCTCCTCTCCTCCTGTCCTCTTCTCTCTTCCTCTCCTCTCCTCTCTCATCTCCTCTCCTCCTGTCCTCTTTGTGTTCTGTATTGACCTCAGACACTTCCTCATTGAATGATTAATAACACTTGAAATATGGTGTGTTAATGATAAAGATTGAGAATATGGAGAGGTGCAGTAGAGTGAAGGGGAGTGAAGGGAGAGGAGAGAGAAGAGAGGAGAGGAGGAGAAGAGAAGGGAGAGGAGAGAGAAGAGAAGGGAGAGGAGAGAGAAGAGAAGGGAGAGGAGAGAGAAGAGAAGGGAGAGGAGAGAGAAGAGAAGGGAGAGGAGAGAGAAGAGAGGAGAGGAGGAGAAGAGAGGGGAGAGGAGAGAGAAGAGAAGGGAGAGGAGAGAGAAGAGAAGGGAGAGGAGAGAGAAGAGAAGGGAGAGGAGAGAGAAGAGAAGGGAGAGGAGAGAGAAGAGAGGAGAGAGAAGAGAGGAGAGGAGGAGAAGAGAAGGCAGAGGAGAGAGAAGAGAGGAGGAGAAGAGAGGAGAGGAAGAGCCTTCCTGCCAAACCCCGTCTCCTGTTACAAAAACACAGATCGTTCCGGAAACAGAACTTGACCCGGGAATCCGACGCAATTCCCTGGCAGAACTTTCTACCACACAGATAGAGCTCACACAGACACAGGGATCACCACACAGATAGAGTTCACACAGACACAGGGATCACCACACAGATAGAGCTCACACAGACACAGGGACCACCACACAGATAGAGCTCACACAGACACAGGGATCACCACACAGATAGAGCTCACACAGACACAGGGATCACCACACAGATAGAGCTCACACAGACACAGGGATCACCACACAGATAGAGCTCACACAGACACAGGGATCACCACACAGATAGAGCTCACACAGACACAGGGATCACCACACAGATAGAGCTCACACAGACACAGGGATCACCACACAGATAGAGTTCTCACAGACACAGGGATCACCACACAGATAGAGCTCACACAGACACAGGGATCACCACACAGATAGAGCTCACACAGACACAGGGATCATTCCATACAGAACACATTTAACAGGACACAGTCCCTCCTACTCTGGGTGACAGACCGTCAGATCCACAGCAGGACACAGTCCCTCCTACTCTGGGTGACAGACCGTCAGATCCACAGCAGGACACAGTCCCTCCTACTCTGGGTGACAGACCGTCAGATCCACAGCAGGACACAGTCCCTCCTACTCTGGGTGACAGACCGTCAGATCCACAGCAGAACACAGTCCCTCCTACTCTGGGTGTCAGACCGTCAGATCCACAGCA
>NW_022261984.1:16682231-16704731 GCF_002021735.2 Oncorhynchus kisutch
GGATGCTCTGGATCGACGTGTACGACAGCTTGTTCCAATTCCCGACAATATCCAGCAACTTCACACATCCATTAAAGAGGATGAATTTATTTCAATTTCCATATACAAACTGTTACTCAGTACAATGTATATTCTTTGTTCAGTTGCATGTGTAGCTTTCCAGAGTGGGAACTGGTTTTAGGAACTGGTTTTAGGAACTGGTTTTAGGGAACTGGTTTTGGGAACTGGTTTTAGGAACTGGTTTTGGGAACTGGTTTTAGGGAACTGGTTTTAGGAACTGGTTTTAGGGAACTGATTTTAGGGAACTGGTTTTAGGGAACTGGTTTAGGAACTGGTTTTAGGGAACTGGTTTTAGGAACTGGTTTTAGGGAACTGATTTTAGGGAACTGGTTTTAGGAACTGGTTTTAGGAACTGGTTTTAGGGAACTGGTTTTAGGAACTGGTTTTAGGAACTGGTTTTGGGAAACTGGTTTTATGAACTTGTTTTAGGAACTGGTTTTGAATGCTTCTGCTGGTCTTTCTCTCTAATCGAGAAACACTGAGACAGAAATGCACTCTGGCACACTGTGAGTGGAGTGTGAGAATGTGTGTGTGTGAGTGAGTGTGTGTGTGGAGTGTAAGAATGTGTGTGTGTGAGTGTGAGTGGAGTGTAAGAATGCGTGTGTGTGTGGGTGAGTGTGAGAATGTGTGTGTGAGTGTGACCTGATCTGTCTCTGGTTTTTCATAACAAACTCAAACATTTGAAAATATCCCAGATAAAATCTGTAGAGGGGCTGAGAGACACAGTATTTACATCGAACTCAGATCATCATATGCAACATGGAGATATGCATCACACTCAAAATTGGCTACCCCCAACTTAACCTTACACACACACACAGACACACACAGACACAGACACAGACACACACACACACGTTGATGAAGTGACTAGATGCATGTTGAGGTGTCTGTCTCTCTAAACTAGATGTTGATGAAGTGACTAGATGCATGTTGAGGTGTCTGTCTCTCTAAACTAGACGTTGATGAAGTGACTAGATGCATGTTGAGGTGTCTGTCTCTCTAAACTAGATGTTGATGAAGTGACTAGATGCATGTTGAGGTGTCTGTCTCTCTAAACTAGATGTTGATGAAGTGACTAGATGCATGTTGAGGTGTCTGTCTCTCTAAACTAGATGTTGATGAAGTGACTAGATGAATGTTGAGGTGTCTGTCTCTCTAAACTAGATGTTGATGAAGTGACTAGATGCATGTTGAGGTGTCTGTCTCTCTAAACTAGATGTTGATGAAGTGACTAGATGCATGTTGAGGTGTCTGTCTCTCTAAACTAGATGTTGATGAAGTGACTAGATGCATGTTGAGGTGTCTGTCTCTCTAAACTAGATGTTGATGAAGTGACTAGATGCATGTTGAGGTGTCTGTCTCTCTAAACTAGATGTTGATGAAGTGACTAGATGCATGTTGAGGTGTCTGTCTCTCTAAACTAGATGTTGATGAAGTGACTAGATGCATGTTGAGGTGTCTGTCTCTCTAAACTAGATGTTGATGAAGTGACTAGATGCATGTTGAGGTGTCTGTCTCTCTAAACTAGATGTTGATGAAGTGACTAGATGCATGTTGAGGTGTCTGTCTCTCTAAACTAGATGTTGATGAAGTGACTAGATGCATGTTGAGGTGTCTGTCTCTCTAAACTAGATGTTGATGAAGTGACTAGATGCATGTTGAGGTGTCTGTCTCTCTAAACTAGATGTTGATGAAGTGACTAGATGCATGTTGAGGTGTCTGTCTCTCTAAACTAGATGTTGATGAAGTGACTAGATGAATGTTGAGGTGTCTGTCTCAACCACGGTCTGGTTTGAGTTACCTCTTAAAGCAGTGAGCTGAGTTACCTCTTAAAGCAGTGAGGTGAGTTACCTCTTAAAGCAGTGAGCTGAGTTACCTCTTAAAGCAGTGAGGTGAGTTACCTCTTAAAGCAGTGAGGTGAGTTACCTCTTAAAGCAGTGAGGTGAGTTACCTCTTAAAGCAGTGAGCTGAGTTACCTCTTAAAGCAGTGAGCTGAGTTACCTCTTAAAGCAGTGAGCTGAGTTACCTCTTAAAGCAGTGAGCTGAGTTACCTCTTAAAGCAGTGAGCTGAGTTACCTCTTAAAGCAGTGAGCTGAGTTACCTCTTAAAGCAGTGAGCTGAGTTACCTCTTAAAGCAGTGAGCTGAGTTACCTCTTAAAGCAGTGAGCTGAGTTACCTCTTAAAGCAGTGAGCTGAGTTACCTCTTAAAGCAGTGAGCTGAGTTACCTCTTAAAGCAGTGAGCTGAGTTACCTCTTAAAGCAGTGAGCTGAGTTACCTCTTAAAGCAGTGAGCTGAGTTACCTCTTAAGCAGTGAGGTGAGTTACCTCTTAAAGCAGTGAGCTGAGTTACCTCTTAAAGCAGTGAGGTGAGTTACCTCTTAAAGCAGTGAGGTGAGTTACCTCTTAAAGCAGTGAGGTGAGTTACCTCTTAAAGCAGTGAGCTGAGTTACCTCTTAAAGCAGTGAGCTGAGTTACCTCTTAAAGCAGTGAGGTGAGTTACCTCTTAAAGCAGTGAGCTGAGTTACCTCTTAAACCAGTGAGCTGAGTTACCTCTTAAAGCAGTGAGCTGAGGTGAGTATCCAACAGGAGCTGATGAGAGTTGCTCCACACACCAACCTTCCGTCCCCCCGAGAGCCTCTGAGACGCACCGCAGCCTGCCATGGCCAGCCTCCCCTACACACACACACACACACACACACACACACACACACACACACACACACACACACACACACACACACACACACACACACACACACACACACACACACACACACAATAAAACTAATGAGGGTTAGACACGGACACCCAACTACAACACCCAACATACAACATACACGGATACTAGAACTACAACACCCAACATTCACGGATACTAGAACTTTAACACCCAACATACACGGATACTAGAACTACAACACCCAACATACACGGACACTAGAACTACAACACCCAACATACAACATACACGGATACTAGAACTACAACACCCAACATACAACATACACGGATACTAGAACTACAACACCCAACAAACACGGATACTAGAACTACAACACCCAACAAATACGGACACTAGAGCTACAACACCCAACATACACGGATACTAGAACTACAACACCCAACAAACACGGACACTAGAACTACAACACCCAACAAACACGGATAGTAGAACTACAACACCCAACAAACACGGACACTAGAACTACAACACCCAACATATACGGATACTAGAACTACAACACCCAACAAACACGGACACTAGAACTACAACACCCAACAAACACGGATACTAGAACTACAACACCCAACAAATACGGACACTAGAACTACAACACCCAACAAACACGGACACTAGAACTACAACACCCAACAAACACGGATACTAGAACTACAACACCCAACAAATACGGACACTAGAGCTACAACACCCAACATACACGGATACTAGAACTACAACACCCAACACCCAACATACACGGACACTAGAACTACAACACCCAACACCCAACATACACGGATACTAGAACTACAACACCCAACACCCAACATACACGGATACTAGAACTATAATAACATATCTGGATTATATTAAACTACAACACCCATCAACACACCATGTATTATAATATAATATATCTGGATAATATTAAACTACAACACCCATCAACACACATACTAGAACTACAACACCCATCAACACACCATGTATTATAATATAATATATCTGGATAATATTAAACTACAACACCCATCAACACACATACTAGAACTACAACACCCATCAACACACCATGTATTATAATATAATATATCTGGATAATATTAAACTACAACACCCATCAACACACATACTAGAACTACAACACCCATCAACACACCATGTATTATAATATAATATATCTGGATAATATTAAACTACAACACCCATCAACACACATACTAGAACTACAACACCCATCAACACACCATGTATTATAATATAATATATCTGGATAATATTAAACTACAACACCCATCAACACACATACTAGAACTACAACACCCATCAACACTCATACTAGAACTACAACACCCATCAACACACATATTAGAACTACAACACCCATCAACACTCATACTAGAACTACAACACCCATCAACACACCAGATCAACTAGCTACACACAGTATATATATATGTAGTTCTCTCCTCCTATGATTCTGGATTATATTAAACTACAACACCCATCAACACACCAGTATATATATGTAGTTCTCTCCTTACCTCAGTGAGTTCTCTCCTCCTATGATTCTGGATTGTATTAAACTACAACACCCATCAACACACCAGTATATATATGTAGTTCTCTCCTTACCTCAGTGAGTTCTCTCCTCCTATGATTCTGGATTATATAAAACTACAACACCCATCAACACACCAGTATATATATGTAGTTCTCTCCTTACCTCAGTGAGTTTTCTCCTCCTATGATTCTGCGTTGGCGTGTATGTATCAGTCTCAACCCACAGACAGGATCTGACACAGACTCCACCGTACCTAACACAGAGAGACAGTTAGTATCTAACACAGACAGACAGTTAGTATCTAACACAGACATGATCTGACACAGACTCCACCGTACCTAACACAGACAGACAGTTAGTATCTAACACAGACAGACAGTTAGTATCTAACACAGACAGACAGTTAGTATCTAACACAGACAGACAGTTAGTATCTAACACAGACAGACAGTTAGTACCTAACACAGACAGGAACGTTAGTATCTAACACAGACTCCACCGTACCTAACACAGACAGACAGTTAGTATCTAACACAGACTCCACCGTACCTAACACAGACAGACAGTTAGTATCTAACACAGACTCCACCGTACCTAACACAGACAGACAGTTAGTATCTAACACAGACAGGAACGTTAGTATCTAACACAGACTCCACCGTACCTAACATAGACAGACAGTTAGTATCTAACACAGACTCCACCGTACCTAACACAGACAGACAGTTAGTATCTAACACAGACTCCACCGTACCTAACACAGACAGACAGTTAGTATCTAACACAGACAGGATCTGACACAGACTCCACCGTACCTAACACAGACAGGAACGTTAGTTTAGTATCTAATACAGACAGGAACGTTAGTTTAGTATCTAACACAGACAGGACAATTAGTTTAGTATCTAACACAGACAGGAACATTAGTTTAGTATCTAACACAGGCAGACAGACAGGAACGTTAGTTTAGTATCTAACACAGACAGACAGGAACGTTAGTTTAGTATCTAACACAGACAGACAGGAACGTTAGTTTAGTATCTAACACAGACAGACAGGAATGTTAGTTTAGTATCTAACACAGACAGACAGGAACGTTAGTTTAGTATCTAACACAGACAGACAGGAACGTTAGTTTAGTATCTAACACAGACAGACAGGAACGTTAGTTTAGTATCTAACACAGACAGACAGGAACGTTAGTTTAGTATCTAACACAGACAGATAAGAAACGTTATTTTAGTATCTAACACAGACAGGAACATTAGTTTAGGATCTAACACAGACAGACAGGAACATTAGTTTAGTATCTAACACAGACAGACAGGAACATTAGTTTAGTATCTAACACAGACAGACAGACAGACAGACAGACAGACAGACAGACAGACAGACAGACAGACAGACAGACAGACAGACAGACAGACAGACAGACAGGAACGTTAGTTTAGTATCTAACACAGACAGGAACATTAGTTTAGTATCTAACACAGACAGGCAGGAACATTAGTTTAGTATCTAACACAGACAGGAACATTAGTTTAGTATCTAACACAGACAGACAGGAACATTAGTTTAATATCTAACACAGACAGGAACATTAGTTTAGTATCTAACACAGACAGACAGACAGACAGACAGGAATGTTAGTTTAGTATCTAACACAGACAGACAGGAACGTTAGTTTAGTATCTAACACAGACAGACAGGAACATTAGTTTAGTATCTAACACAGACAGACAGGATCATTAGTTTAGTATCTAACACAGACAGATAAGAAACGTTAGTTTAGTATCTAACACAGACAGACAGGAACGTTAGTTTAGTATCTAACACAGACAGACAGGAACGTTAGTTTAGTATCTAACACAGACAGGAACATTAGTTTAGTATCTAACACAGACAGGAACATTAGTTTAGTATCTAACACAGACAGACAGGAACATTAGTTTAGTATCTAACACAGACAGACAGGAACATTAGTTTAGTATCTAACACAGACAGACAGGAACGGTAGTGGTAACCCCAATGGTAATCCCCACCCCAATGGTAACCCAATGGTAACCCCAATGGTAACCCTAACCCCAAAAGTCAGTCTAGAGGACAGGACACAGTCAGTCTAGAGGACAGGACACAGTCAGTCTAGGGGACAGGACACAGTCGGTCTAGAGGACAGGACACAGTCGGTCTAGTGGACAGGACACAGTCAGTCTAGAGGACAGGACACAGTCAGTCTAGAGGACAGGACACAGTCAGTCTAGGGGACAGGACACAGTCGGTCTAGAGGACAGGACACAGTCAGTCTAGTGGACAGGACACAGTCAGTCTAGAGGACAGGACACAGTCAGTCTAGTGGACAGGACACAGTCAGTCTAGAGGACAGGACACAGTCAGTCTAGAGGACAGGACACAGACAGTCTAGAGGACAGGACACAGTCAGTCTAGAGGACAGGACACAGTCAGTCTAGAGGACAGGACACAGTCAGTCTAGAGGACAGGACACAGTCAGTCTAGTGGACAGGACACAGTCAGTCTAGAGGACAGGACACAGTCAGTCTAGAGGACAGGACACAGTCAGTCTAGTGTACAGGACACAGTCAGTCTAGACGACAGGACACAGTCAGTCTAGAGGACAGGACACAGTCAGTCTAGAGGACAGGACACAGTCAGTCTAGACGACAGGACACAGTCAGTCTAGAGGACAGGACACAGTCAGTCTAGTGGACAGGACACAGTCAGTCTAGTGGACAGGACACAGTCAGTCTAGAGGACAGGACACAGTCAGTCTAGAGGACAGGACACAGTCAGTCTAGAGGACAGGACACAGTCAGCCTAGAGGACAGGACACAGTCAGTCTAGAGGACAGGACACAGTCAGTCTAGTGGACAGGACACAGTTAGTCTAGTGGACAGGACACAGTCAGTCTAGAGGACAGGACACAGTCAATCTAGTGGACAGGACACAGTCAGTATAGTGGACAGGACACAGTCAGTCTAGTGGACAGGACACAGTCAGTCTAGTGGACAGGACACAGTCAGTCTAGAGGACAGGACACAGTCAGTCTAGAGGACAGGACACAGTCAGTCTAGTGGACAGGACACAGTCAGTCTAGAGGACAGGACACAGTCAGTCTAGAGGACAGGACACAGTCAGTCTAGTGTACAGGACACAGTCAGTCTAGACGACAGGACACAGTCAGTCTAGAGGACAGGACACAGTCAGTCTAGAGGACAGGACACAGTCAGTCTAGACGACAGGACACAGTCAGTCTAGAGGACAGGACACAGTCAGTCTAGAGGACAGGACACAGTCAGTCTAGAGGACAGGACACAGTCAGTCTAGGGGACAGGACACAGTCGGTCTAGAGGACAGGACACAGTCGGTCTAGTGGACAGGACACAGTCAGTCTAGAGGACAGGACACAGTCAGTCTAGAGGACAGGACACAGTCAGTCTAGACGACAGGACACAGTCAGTCTAGAGGACAGGACACAGTCAGTCTAGTGGACAGGACACAGTCAGTCTAGTGGACAGGACACAGTCAGTCTAGAGGACAGGACACAGTCAGTCTAGAGGACAGGACACAGTCAGTCTAGAGGACAGGACACAGTCAGTCTAGAGGACAGGACACAGTCAGCCTAGAGGACAGGACACAGTCAGTCTAGAGGACAGGACACAGTCAGTCTAGTGGACAGGACACAGTTAGTCTAGTGGACAGGACACAGTCAGTCTAGAGGACAGGACACAGTCAATCTAGTGGACAGGACACAGTCAGTATAGTGGACAGGACACAGTCAGTCTAGTGGACAGGACACAGTCAGTCTAGTGGACAGGACACAGTCAGTCTAGAGGACAGGACACAGTCAGTCTAGAGGACAGGACACAGTCAGTCTAGTGGACAGGACACAGTCAGTCTAGAGGACAGGACACAGTCAGTCTAGAGGACAGGACACAGTCAGTCTAGTGTACAGGACACAGTCAGTCTAGACGACAGGACACAGTCAGTCTAGAGGACAGGACACAGTCAGTCTAGAGGACAGGACACAGTCAGTCTAGACGACAGGACACAGTCAGTCTAGAGGACAGGACACAGTCAGTCTAGAGGACAGGACACAGTCAGTCTAGAGGACAGGACACAGTCAGTCTAGGGGACAGGACACAGTCGGTCTAGAGGACAGGACACAGTCGGTCTAGTGGACAGGACACAGTCAGTCTAGAGGACAGGACACAGTCAGTCTAGAGGACAGGACACAGTCAGTCTAGGGGACAGGACACAGTCGGTCTAGAGGACAGGACACAGTCAGTCTAGTGGACAGGACACAGTCAGTCTAGAGGACAGGACACAGTCAGTCTAGAGGACAGGACACAGTCAGTCTAGAGGACAGGACACAGTCAGTCTAGAGGACAGGACACAGTCAGTCTAGTGGACAGGACACAGTCAGTCTAGTGGACAGGACACAGTCAGTCGAGACGACAGGACACAGTCAGTCTAGAGGACAGGACACAGTCAGTCTAGAGGACAGGACACAGTCAGTCTAGAGGACAGGACACAGTCAGTCTAGGGGACAGGACACAGTCGGTCTAGAGGACAGGACACAGTCGGTCTAGTGGACAGGACACAGTCAGTCTAGAGGACAGGACACAGTCAGTCTAGAGGACAGGACACAGTCAGTCTAGGGGACAGGACACAGTCGGTCTAGAGGACAGGACACAGTCAGTCTAGTGGACAGGACACAGTCAGTCTAGAGGACAGGACACAGTCAGTCTAGTGGACAGGACACAGTCAGTCTAGAGGACAGGACACAGTCAGTCTAGAGGACAGGACACAGTCAGTCTAGAGGACAGGACACAGTCAGTCTAGAGGACAGGACACAGTCAGTCTAGAGGACAGGACACAGTCAGTCTAGTGGACAGGACACAGTCAGTCTAGAGGACAGGACACAGTCAGTCTAGAGGACAGGACACAGTCAGTCTAGTGTACAGGACACAGTCAGTCTAGACGACAGGACACAGTCAGTCTAGAGGACAGGACACAGTCAGTCTAGAGGACAGGACACAGTCAGTCTAGACGACAGGACACAGTCAGTCTAGAGGACAGGACACAGTCAGTCTAGTGGACAGGACACAGTCAGTCTAGTGGACAGGACACAGTCAGTCTAGAGGACAGGACACAGTCAGTCTAGAGGACAGGACACAGTCAGTCTAGAGGACAGGACACAGTCAGTCTAGAGGACAGGACACAGTCAGCCTAGAGGACAGGACACAGTCAGTCTAGAGGACAGGACACAGTCAGTCTAGTGGACAGGACACAGTTAGTCTAGTGGACAGGACACAGTCAGTCTAGAGGACAGGACACAGTCAATCTAGTGGACAAGACACAGTCAGTATAGTGGACAGGACACAGTCAGTCTAGTGGACAGGACACAGTCAGTCTAGTGGACAGGACACAGTCAGTCTAGAGGACAGGACACAGTCAGTCTAGAGGACAGGACACAGTCAGTCTAGTGGACAGGACACAGTCAGTCTAGAGGACAGGACACAGTCAGTCTAGAGGACAGGACACAGTCAGTCTAGTGTACAGGACACAGTCAGTCTAGACGACAGGACACAGTCAGTCTAGAGGACAGGACACAGTCAGTCTAGAGGACAGGACACAGTCAGTCTAGACGACAGGACACAGTCAGTCTAGAGGACAGGACACAGTCAGTCTAGAGGACAGGACACAGTCAGTCTAGAGGACAGGACACAGTCAGTCTAGGGGACAGGACACAGTCGGTCTAGGGGACAGGACACAGTCGGTAGGACAGGACACAGTCGGTCTAGTGGACAGGACACAGTCAGTCTAGAGGACAGGACACAGTCAGTCTAGAGGACAGGACACAGTCAGTCTAGGGGACAGGACACAGTCGGTCTAGAGGACAGGACACAGTCAGTCTAGAGGACAGGACACAGTCAGTCTAGAGGACAGGACACAGTCAGTCTAGAGGACAGGACACAGTCAGTCTAGAGGACAGGACACAGTCAGTCTAGAGGACAGGACACAGTCAGTCTAGTGGACAGGACACAGTCAGTCTAGTGGACAGGACACAGTCAGTCTAGACGACAGGACACAGTCAGTCTAGAGGACAGGACACAGTCAGTCTAGAGGACAGGACACAGTCAGTCTAGTGGACAGGACACAGTCAGTCTAGAGGACAGGACACAGTCAGTCTAGTGGACAGGACACAGTCAGTCTAGAGGACAGGACACAGTCAGTCTAGAGGACAGGACACAGTCAGTCTAGAGGACAGGACACAGTCAGTCTAGAGGACAGGACACAGTCAGTCTAGAGGACAGGACACAGGTTGGGGGTCCACGGACTGATACAGTCGTATCTTTAACATTTGAACCGGAGTGCGATGTGAATCGTTCTCTATTCCCCTAGAACAGGTTGACGCAAGATAAATATGTTTGTGACATCACCACTGACCTTTGCCCTCTGTGTCGCTGAACTGTGATTGGCCGTAGTCACAGATGACCCCGGCGTCTTCGCTATGGCGACAGTTATGCGTCCCGGTTGGCTGTTTGAGGCAGTCGACCAATGAACGCTCTTCGCCGGAACACTTCACGTTGTCCACATGGATAGGCCCCTCCCCCTCGCCAAAATACGCCATCACACGGGCCTTCGCCACTCCACTGAAGACGACACACAAACATCGCAGACAGACAGAGGGTATGAGCGTAAAATACACTTCCACACAACAGAGTTACACTTAGACAATGAATCAACTACGATACGGTTGAATCAACTACTATACGGTTGAATCAACTACGATACGGTTGAATCAACTACGATACGGTTGAATCAACTACGATACGGTTGATCAACTATGATAAGGTTGAATCAACTATGGTACGGTCATCATTGTAACTAACTGAATCATCATAGGTCTACCAACTGAATCATCATTGTAACTAACTAAATCATAACTAAATCATCATTGTAACTGAATCATCATCGTAACCAACTGAATCATCATTGTAACTGAATCATCATCGTAACCAACTGAATCATCATCGTAACTAACTGAATCATCATTGAAACCAACTGAATCATCATAGGTCTACCAACTGAATCATCATAGGTCTACCAACTGAATCATCATTGTAACTAACTGAATCATCATTGTAACTAACTGAATCATCATTGTAATCAACTGAATCGGAACAGCCAGAAGAGGACTGGCCACCCCACATATGCTCTCTCTAATTCTCTCTTTCTTTCTCTCTCTCGGAGGACCTGAGCCCTAGGACCATGCCCCAGGACTACCTGACATGATGACTCCTTGCTGTCCCCAGTCCACCTGACCATGCTGCTGTTCCAGTTTCAACTGACCTGAGCCCTAGGACCATGCCCCAGGACTACCTGACATGATGACTCCTTGCTGTCCCCAGTCTACCTGGCCATGCTGCTGCTCCAGTTTCAACTTCCACCTGACTGTGCTGCTGCTCTAGTTTCAACTGTTCTGCCTTATTATTATTCGACCATGCTGGTCATTTATGAACATTGAACATCTTGACCATGTTCTGTTATAATCTCCACCCGGCACAGCCAGAAGAGGACTGGCCACCCCACATAGCCTGGTTCCTCTCTAGGTTTCTTCCTAGGTATTGGCCTTTCTAGGGAGTTTTTCCTAGCCACCGTGCTTCTACACCTGCATTGCTTGCTGTTTGGGGTTTTAGGCTGGGTTTCTGTACAGCACTTTGAGATATCAGCTGATGTACTAAGGGCTATATAAATATATTTGATTTGATTTGAATCATCATTGTAACAAACTGAATCATCATTGTAACCAACTGAATCATCATTGTAACCAACTGAATCATCATTGTAACTAACTGAATCATCATTGTAACCAACTGAATCATCATTGTAACTAACTGAATCATCATTGTAACCAACTGAATCATCATTGTAACCAACTGAATCATCATTGTAACCAACTGAATCATCATTGTAACTGAATCATCATTGTAACCAACTGAATCATCATTGTAACCAACTGAATCATCATTGTAACCAACTGAATCATCATTGTAACCAACTGAATCATCATTGTAACTAACTGAATCATCATTGTAACCAACTGAATCATCATTGTAACTAACTGAATCATCATTGTAACCAACTGAATCATCATTGTAACCAACTGAATCATCATTGTAACCAACTGAATCATCATTGTAACCAACTGAATCATCATTGTAACTGAATCATCATTGTAACCAACTGAATCATCATTGTAACCAACTGAATCATCATTGTAACCAACTGAATCATCATTGTAACCAACTGAATCATCATTGCTCCTTTTATTCTCTGTCCCCAACGCTCTAGGCGACCAGTTTTGATAGCCTTTAGCCGCACCCTCATACTACTCCTCCTCTGTTCCGCGGGTGATGTGGAGGTAAACCCAGGCCCTGCATGTCCCCAGGCACCCTCATTTGTTGACTTCTGTGATCGAAAAAGCCTTGGTTTCATGCATGTCAACATCAGAAGCCTCCTCCCTAAGTTTGTTTTACTCACTGCTTTAGCAAACTCTGCTAACCCTGATGTCCTTGCCGTGTCTGAGTCCTGGCTCAGGAAGGCCACCAAAAATTCTGAGATTTCCATACCCAACTATAACATTTTTCGTCAAGATAGAACTGCCAAAGGGGGAGGAGTTGCAGTCTACTGCAGAGATTGACATTACTTTGCAGGCTTACTTTCCAGGTCCATACCCAAACAGTTCGAACTACTAATTTAAAAAGTTACTCTCTCCAGAAATAAGTCTCTCACTGTTGCCGCCTGCTACCGGCCCCCCTCAGCTCCCAGCTGTGCCCTGGACACCATTTGTGAATTGATCGTCCCCCACCTAGCTTCAGAGTTTGTTCTGTTAGGTGACCTAAACTGGGATATGCTTAACAACCCGGCAGTCCTACAATCTAAGCTAGATGCCCTCAATCTCACACAAATCATCAAGGAACCCACCAGGTACAACCCTAAATCTGTAAACAAGGGCACCCTCATAGACGTCATCCTGACCAACTGGCCCTCCAAGTACACCGCCGCTGTCTTCAACCAGGATCTCAGCGATCACTGCCTCATTGCCTGTATCCGCTACGGAGCCGCAGTCAAACTACCACCCCTCATCACTGTCAAACGCTCCCTAAAACACTTCTGTGAGCAGGCCTTTCTAATCGACCTGGCCCGGGTATCCTGGAAGGACATTGACCTCTTCCCGTCAGTTGAGGATGCCTGGTCATTCTTTAAAAGTAACTTCCTCACCATTTTAGATAAGCATGCTCCGTTCAAAAAATGCAGAACTAAGAACAGATATAGCCCTTGGTTCACTCCAGACCTGACTGCCCTCGACCAGCACAAAAACATCCTGTGGCGGACTGCAATAGCAGTATATGGTCCCCGCGATATGCAACTGTTCAGGGAAGTCAGGAACCAATACACGCAGTCAGTCAGGAAAGCTAAGGCCAGCTTCTTCAGGCAGAAATTTGCATCCTGCATACCAAATCCAAAAAGTTCTGGGACACTGCGAAGTCCATGGAGAACAAGAGCACCTCCTCCCAGCTGCCCACTGCACTAAGGCTAGGTAACACGGTCACTACCGATAAATCCATGATTATCGAAAACTTCAACAAGCATTTCTCAACGGCTGGCCATGCCTTCCGCCTGGCTACTCCAACCTCGGCCAACAGCTCCGCCCCCCCCCCGCAGCTACTCGCCCAAGCCTCTCCAGGTTCTCCTTTATCCAAATCCAGATAGCAGATGTTCTGAAAGAGCTGCAAAACCTGGACCCGTACAAATCAGCTGGGCTTGACAATCTGGACCCTCTATTTCTGAAACTATCCGCCGCCATTGTCGCAACCCCTATTACCAGCCTGTTTAACCTCTCTTTCATATCGTCTGAGATCCCCAAGGATTGGAAAGCTGCCGCAGTCATCCCCATCTTCAAAGGGGGAGACACCCTGGACCCAAACTGTTACAGACCTATATCCATCCTGCCCTGCCTATCTAAGGTCTTCGAAAGCCAAGTCAACAAACAGGTCACTGACCATCTCGAATCCCACCGTACCTTCTCTGCTGTGCAATCTGGTTTCTGAGCCGGTCACGGGTGCACCTCAGCCACACTCAAGGTACTAAACGATATCATAACCGCCATCGATAAAAGACAGTACTGTGCAGCCGTCTTCATCGACCTGGCCAAGGCTTTCGACTCAATCACCATATTCTTATCGGCAGACTCAGTAGCCTCGGTTTTTCTGATGACTGCCTCGCCTGGTTCACCAACTACTTTGCAGACAGAGTTCAGTGTGTCAAATTGGAGGGCATGCTGTCCGGTCCTCTGGCAGTCTCTATGGGGGTGCCACAGGGTTCAATTCTCGGGCCGACTCTTTTCTCTGTGTATATCAATGATGTTGCTCTTGCTGCGGGCGATTCCCTGATCCACCTCTACGCAGACGACACCATTCTATATACTTCCGGCCCGTCCTTAGACACTGTGCTATCTAACCTCCAAACGAGCTTCAATGCCATACAACACTCCTTCCATGGCCTCCAACTGCTCATAAACGCTAGTAAAACCAAATGCATGCTTTTCAACCGTTCGCTGCCTGCACCCGCACGCCTGACTAGCATCACCACCCTGGATGGTTCCGACCTTGAATATGTGGACGTCTATAAGTACCTAGGTGTCTGGCTAGACTGTAAACTCTCCTTCCAGACTCATATCAAACATCTCCAATCGAAAATCAAATCTAGAGTCGGCTTTCTATTCCGCAACAAATTGTAACTAACTGAATCATCATTGTAACCAACTGTATTAGAGATGTGGACACTGTTTCTTTGTCTTTGTTTCAGTGTCCACATCTCCATGTGTTTCAGTGTCCACATCTCTATGTGTTTCAGTGTCCACATCTCTATGTGTTTCAGTGTCCATATCTCTATGTGTTTCAGTGTCCACATCTCTATGTGTTTCAGTGTCCACATCTCTATGTGTTTCAGTGTCCACATCTCTATGTGTTTCAGTGTCCACATCTCTATGTGTTTCAGTGTCCACATCTCTATGTGTTTCAGTGTCCACATCTCTATTACAGTAAAACAATCTCTATGTCTTTCAGTGTCCACATCTCTATGTGTTTCAGTGTCCATATCTCTATGTGTTTCAGTGTCCATATCTCTATGTGTTTCAGTGTCCACATCTCTATGTGTTTCAGTGTCCACATCTCTATGTGTTTCTGTGTCCACATCTCTATGTGTTTCAGTGTCCACATCTCTATGTGTTTCAGTGTCCACATCTCTATGTGTTTCAGTGTCCATATCTCTATTACAGTAAAATAATCTCTCTGTGTTTCAGTGTCCACATCTCTATGTGTTTCAGTGTCCATATCTCTATGTGTTTCAGTGTCCATATCTCTATGTGTTTCAGTGTCCACATCTCTATGTGTTTCAGTGTCCATATCTCTATGTGTTTCAGTGTCCACATCTCTATGCGTTTCAGTGTCCATATGAACCATTCTGTTGGAACACACCTCAAATGCAAATAGCGAGATAAAACGCTTGTCAGAGAGTGAGATGTGATCTCTCAACTTTGTTGGCGTGAGAGGCAGGGGGAGGGGCTTGGAATGAGAGGCAGAGGGAGGGGCTTGGCTTGAGAGGCAGAGGGAGGGGCTTGGCGTGAGAGGGAGGGGCTTGGCGTGAGAGGAGGGGGAGGGGCTTGGCGTGAGAGGCGGGGGGGAGGGGCTTGGTGTGAGAGGAAGTGGGAGGGGCTTGGTGTGAGAGGAAGTGGGAGAGGCTTGGTGTGAGAGACAGAGGGGGGGACTTGGCGTGAGAGGCGGGGGGGAGGGAATTTGCGTGAGAGGCAGTAGGAGGGGCTTGGTGTGACAGGCAGTGGGAGGGGCTTGGCGTGAGAGGCAGTGGGAGGGGCTTTGCGTGAGAGGCAGGGGGAGGGGCTTTGTGTGAGAGGCAGTGGGAGGGGCTTGGAGTGAGAGGCAGTGGGAGGGGCTTGGAAT
This sequence comes from Oncorhynchus kisutch, assembly GCF_002021735.2. Lineage (NCBI taxonomy): Eukaryota > Metazoa > Chordata > Actinopteri > Salmoniformes > Salmonidae > Oncorhynchus > Oncorhynchus kisutch. The sequence continues at coordinate 16,698,625 of NW_022261984.1, forward strand.
GAGAGGAAGTGGGAGGGGCTTGGCATGAGAGGCAGTGGGAGGGGCTTGGTGTGAGAGGAAGTGGGAGGGGCTTGGTGTGACAGGCAGTGGGAGGGGCTTGGCATGAGAGGCAGTAGGAGGGGCTTGGTGTGACAGGCAGTGAGAGGGGCCTTGCGTGAGAGGCAGGGGGAGGGGCTTGGAATGAGAGGCAGTGGGAGGGGCTTGGAATGAGAGGCAGTGGGAGGGGCCAGGAATGAGAGGCAGTGGGAGGGGCTTGGTGTGAGAGGAAGTGGGAGGGGCTTGGCATGAGAGGCAGGGGGAGGGGCTTGGTGTGAGAGGAAGTGGGAGGGGGTTGGTGTGACAGACAGTGGGAGGGGCTTGGCATGAGAGGCAGTAGGAGGGGCTTGGCGTGAGAGACAGTGGGAGGGGCTTGGTGTGTTTAAACAGAGAGGAAGAGGTGAAGAGAGAGGTTTCACTCTCTCTAAAATCTGTCCAAATTAAAGCCAATGTGTTTCTTTGGGTTTATTATGGACCTCAGTTTGTCGCCTGCCTTTCCACCTTTGGGACCACGACTCCCATTGTTAGGGTGGAGACGTGCATCTCGTCATTACATACACATATCTGGTGTAAATGGGAAGGGGCACACTGAGGAGCGAAGGAGACGAGACCAAAAAGACAACACACACTGACACAAACACATCCACTACCATCTACACTACATTATCTCTGTCTGTCCCAGATTCTACAATCTACACTACATTATCTCTGTCTGTCCCAGATTCTACCATCTACATTATGTCTGTCTGTCTGTCCTCCAGATTCTACCATCTACATTATGTCTGTCTGTCTGTCCTCCAGATTCTACCATCTACATTATGTCTGTCTGTCTGTCCTCCAGATTCTACCATCTACATTATGTCTGTCTGTCTGTCTGTCTGTCTGTCTGTCTGTCTGTCTGTCTGTCTGTCTGTCTGTCCTCCAGATTCTACCATCTACATTATGTCTGTCTGTCTGTCCTCCAGATTCTACCATCTACATTATGTCTGTCTGTCTGTCTGTCCTCCAGATTCTACCATCTACATTATGTCTGTCTGTCTGTCCTCCAGATTCTACCATCTACATTATGTCTGTCTGTCCTCCAGATTCTACCATCTACATTATGTCTGTCTGTCTGTCCTCCAGATTCTACCATCTACATTACATTATGTCTGTCTGTCTGTCCTCCAGATTCTACCATCTACATTATGTCTGTCTGTCTGTCTGTCCCAGATTCTACCATCTACATTATGTCTGTCTGTCTGTCTGTCTGTCCTCCAGATTCTACCATCTACATTATGTCTGTCTGTCTGTCTGTCTGTCCTCCAGATTCTACCATCTACATTATGTCTGTCTGTCTGTCCTCCAGATTCTACCATCTACATTATGTCTGTCTGTCTGTCTGTCTGTCCTCCAGATTCTACCATCTACATTATGTCTGTCTGTCTGTCTGTCTGTCCTCCAGATTCTACCATCTACATTATGTCTGTCTGTCTGTCTGTCCTCCAGATTCTACCATCTACATTACATTATGTCTGTCTGTCCTCCAGATTCTACCATCTACATTATGTCTGTCTGACTGTCCTCCAGATTCTACCATCTACATTATGTCTGTCTGTCTGTCTGTCCTCCAGATTCTACCATCTACATTATGTCTGTCTGTCTGTCCTCCAGATTCTACCATCTACATTATGTCTGTCTGTCTGTCTGTCCTCCAGATTCTACCATCTACATTACATTATGTCTGTCTGTCTGTCCTCCAGATTCTACCATCTACATTATGTCTGTCTGTCTGTCCTCCAGATTCTACCATCTACATTATGTCTGTCTGTCTGTCCTCCAGATTCTTAGAGTTCCTAGAGTCAGTAATAAAACCTGACTGAGGCCTCAGAGACACATTCATCTCTCTCTCTCTCTGTGTGTGTATGATGTATGTAATTTATTTTCCCTGAACCAGGAGGCTGTGACACGCTCTGCTCTGTCTGCCTTATTCACTACAGATGTTACTGAGCAGATACTTTCAGACAGAGAGCGACAGAGAGAGAGACAGAGCGACACAAAGAGAGACAGAGAGAGATAGACAGAGCGACACAGAGAGAGACAGAGCGACACAGAGAGAGACAGAGTGACACAGAGTGACACAGAGAGAGACAGACAGAGCGACACAGAGAGAGACAGAGAGAGACAGAGCGACACAGAGAGAGACAGAGTGACACAGAGTGACACAGAGAGAGACAGAGCGACACAGAGCGACACAAAGAGAGACAGAGAGAGATAGACAGAGCGACACAGAGAGAGTCAGAGCGACGCAGAGACAGACAGACACAGAGAGACAGAGTGACACAGAGAGAGACAGAGCGACACAGAGAGAGACAGAGCGACACAGAGAGAGACAGAGAGAGACAGACAGAGCGACACAGAGAGAGACAGAGCGAGACAGAGACACAGAGAGACACAGAGAGAGACAGAGAGAGACAGAGTGACACAGAGAGAGACAGAGTGACACAGAGAGAGACAGAGCGACACAGAGCGAGACAGAGCGACACAGAGAGACAGAGCGACACAGAGAGACAGAGACAGAGTGACACAGAGAGACAGAGAGAGAGAGAGAGACAGAGTGACACAGAGAGAGACAGAGAGAGAGAGAGACAGAGTGACACAGAGAGAGACAGAGCGACACAGAGCGAGACAGAGAGAGACAGACACAGAGAGACAGAGACAGAGAGAGAGAGGGGGATGGGTGTCTCCTGATAGAAACCTCCCCCAGAAAGATTTGGCATTTGTAATTCTCCCCCCTGCAACTCTACACGGTTTCTTAACAGGGATAATCTACATTACATTATGAATCCATATTAATGAACGATTCTACCATCTACATTACATTATGTAGATAGATCATCACTACTACACACACCTCATCACTACTACACACACCTCATCACTACTACACACACCTCATCACTACTACACACACCTCATCACTACTACACACACCTCATCACTACTCCACACACCTCCACACACCTCAACACACCTCATCACTACTACACACACCTCATCACTACTACACACACCTCATCACTACTACACACACCTCATCACTACTAAACACACCTCATCACTACTACACACACCTCAACACTCCCCAACACACCTCCACACACCTCAACACTACTACACACACCTCATCACTCCCCAACACACCTCAACACACCTCATCACTACTACACACACCTCAACACTACTCCACACACCTCATCACTACTCCACACACCTCATCACTACTACACACACCTCATCACTACTACACACACCTCATCACTCCCCAACACACGTCAACACACCTCATCACTACTACACACACCTCAACACTACTACACACACCTCATCACTACTACACACACCTCATCACTACTACACACACCTCATCACTACTACACACACCTCATCACTACTACACACACCTTATCACTACTACCCACACCTCATCACTCCCCAACACACCTCAACACTACTACACACACCTCATCACTACTACTACACACCTCATCACTACTCCACACACCTCAACACTACTCCACACACCTCAACACTACTACACACACCTCATCACTACTACACACACCTCATCACTACTACCCACACCTCATCACTCCCCAACACACCTCAACACTACTACACACACCTCATCACTACTACTACACACCTCATCACTACTCCACACACCTCAACACTACTCCACACACCTCAACACTACTACACACACCTCATCACTACTCCACACACCTCATCACTACTACACACACCTCATCACTACTACACACACCTCAACACTACTACACACACCTCATCACTACTACACACACCTCATCACTACTACACACACCTCATCACTACTACACACACCTCATCACTACTACACACACCTCAACACTACTACACACACCTCATCACTACTACACACACCTCATCACTACTACACACACCTCATCACTCCCCAACACACCTCAACACTACTACACACACCTCATCACTACTACTACACACCTCATCACTACTACACACACCTCATCACTACTAAACACACCTCAACACACCTCAACACCACTAAACACTCCTCAACACCACTAAAAACACCTCAACACTCCTCAACACCACTAAACACACCTCAACACTCCTCAACACCACTCAACACACCTCAACACTCCTCAACACCACTCAACACACCTCAACACTCCTCAACACCACTCAACACACCTCAACACTCCTCAACACCACTAAACACTCCTCACCATATGCTCACTGGAGAGTTTGAGCCTCAAAGTAGAGGAGAGAAAAATAAACACAGGCTCACCTTCCAGAATGTGTTCTACAGCTTATGTGTTTCATAATGACTTAACATGTGTGTGTGTGTGTGTGTGTGTGTGTGTGTGTGTGTGTGTGTGTGTGTGTGTGTGTGTGTGTGTGTGTGTGTGTGTGTGTGTGTGTGTGTGTGTGTGTGTGTGTGTGTGTGTGCGTGTGTGTGTCAGTATCAGACTACAGTCTACCAGTCCACTTGGCCCAAGTCACACGCGTGTGTGTACCGTGTAAATTGTAGCGTGTAGCGAGACACGGAGGAATGCCCTGCTCTGAAAAACATGATGAAGTGTAGACTAAAACAGAGGGGGAGAGAATGGAAGAAGGCAGGGTGGGGATGAAGGGGGAGAGAGTCACGTTACTATAGAAACACTGGTCAATGTGGAGTGAGTCCTGTTACTATAGAAACACTGGTCAATGTGGAGAGAGAATGGAAGAAGGCAGGGTGGGGATGAAGGGGGAGAGAGTCCCGTTACTATAGAAACACTGGTCAATGTGGAGTGAGTCCTGTTACTATAGAAACACTGGTCAATGTGGAGTGAGTCCTGTTACTATAGAAACACTCTGGTCAATGTGGAGAGAGAATGGAAGAAGGCAGTGTGGGGATGAAGGGGGAGAGAGCCCCGTTACTATAGAAACACTGGTCAATGTGGAGTGAGTCCTGTTACTATAGAAACACTGGTCAATGTGGAGTGAGTCCTGTTACTATAGAAACACTGGTCAATGTGGAGTGAGTCCTGTTACTATAGAAACACTCTGGTCAATGTGGAGAGAGAATGGAAGAAGGCAGGGTGGGGATGAAGGGGGAGAGAGTCATGTTACTATAGAAACACTGGTCAATGTGGAGTGAGTCCTGTTACTATAGAAACACTGGTCAATGTGGAGTGAGTCCTGTTACTATAGAAACACTCTGGTCAATGTGGAGAGAGAATGGAAGAAGGCAGTGTGGGGATGAAGGGGGAGAGAGTCATGTTACTATAGAAACACTGGTCAATGTGGAGTGAGTCCTGTTACTATAGAAACACTCTGGTCAATGTGGAGAGAGAATGGAAGAAGGCAGTGTGGGAATGAAGGGGGAGAGAGTCACGTTACTATAGAAACACTGGTCAATGTGGAGTGAATCCTGTTACTATAGAAACACTGGTCAATGTGGAGTGAGTCCTGTTACTATAGAAACACTCTGGTCAATGTGGAGAGAGAATGGAAGAAGGCAGGGTGGGGATGAAGGGGGAGAGAGTCCCGTTACTATAGAAACACTGGTCAATGTGGAGTGAGTCACGTTACTATAGAAACACTGGTCAATGTGGAGTGAGTCACGTTACTATAGAAACACTCTGGTCAATGTGGAGTGAGTCCTGTTACTATAGAAACACTCTGGTCAATGTAGAGTGAGTCCTGTTACTATAGAAACACTCTGGTCAATGTGGAGTGAGTCCTGTTACTATAGAAACAGTGAGTCACCGAACGGTAGTGTTACAGACCTGTATCCCAGCTGTCGACACACCACCTCTGCGTTTACGTCTGTCCATCCATCGTCACACACCGTCCCCCAGGTCCCCTGGAGGTACACCTCTACTCTGCCCTCATTAACGCTCTCCCCTCCTACCAGCCTCACCGGGACACCTGCAACACACATACACAGAGGGAGGGAGGGAGGGGAGAGGAGAGGAGAGGAGAGGAGAGGAGAGGAGAGGAGAGGAGAGGAGAGGAGAGGAGAGGAGAGGAGAGGAGAGGAG
>NW_022261984.1:16709731-16712231 GCF_002021735.2 Oncorhynchus kisutch
ATAGACCAGATAGAGACATCATTACCCCTATTCACCAGATAGAGACATCATTACCCCTATAGACCAGATAGAGACATCATTACCCCTATAGATCAGATAGAGACATCATTACCCCTTTAGATCAGATAGAGACATCATTACCCCTATAGATCAGATAGAGACATCATTACCCCTATAGATCAGATATAGACATTATTACCCCTATAGATCAGATATAGACAGCATCACCCCTATAGATCAGATAGACATCATTACCCACATAGATCAGATATAGACATCATTACCCCTATAGATCAGATATAGACAGCATTACCCCTATAGACATCAGTACCCCTATAGACATCATTACCCCTATAGACATCATTACCCCTATAGATCAGATAGAGACATCATTACCCCTATAGATCAGATAGAGACATCATTACCCCTATAGATCAGACATAGACATCATTACCCCTATAGATCAGATATAGACATCATTACCCCTATATACATCATTACCCCTATAGATCAGATAGAGACATCATTACCCCTATAGATCAGATAGAGACATAATTACCCCTATAGACATCATTACCCCGGAGAGACATCATTACCCCTATAGACATCATTACCCTTATAGACATCATTACCCCTATAGATCAGAAAGAGACATCATTACCCCTATAGGCATCATTACCCCTATAGACATCATTACCCCTATAGACCAGATAGAGACATCATTACCCCTATGGACCAGATAGAGACATCATTACCCCTATAGACCAGACAGAGACATCATTACCCCTATAGATCAGATAGAGACATCATTACCCTTATAGACATCATTACCCCTATTGATCAGACAGACATCAATACCCCTATAGACCAGATAGAGACATCATTACCCCTATAGACCAGATAGAGACATCATTACCCCAATAGACATCATTACCCCTATAGACCAGATAGAGACATCATTACCCTTATAGACATCATTGCCCCTATAGACCAGATAGAGACATCATTACCCCTATAGACATCATTACCCCTATAGACCAGACAGAGACATCATTACCCCTATAGATCAGATAGAGACATCATTACCCCTATAGATAAGATAGAGACATCATTACCCCTATAGACATCATTACCCCTATAGACATCATTACCCCTATAGATCAGATAGAGACATCATTACCCCTATAGACATCATTGCCCCTATAGATCAGATAGAGACATCATTACCCCTATAGACATCATTACCCCTATAGATCAGATAGAGACATAATTACCCCTATAGACATCATTACCCCTATAGATCAGATAGAGACATCATTACCCCTATAGACATCATTACCCCTATAGATCAGATAGAGACATCATTACCCCTATAGACATCATTACCCCTATAGATCAGATAGAGACATAATTACCCCTATAGACATCATTACCCCTATAGATCAGATAGAGACATCATTACCCCTATAGACATCATTACCCCTATAGATCAGATAGAGACATCATTGCCCCTATAGACATCATTACCCCTATAGATCAGATAGAGACATCATTACCCCTATAGATCAGACAGAGACATCATGATAATCTGATCAATATGTTTCTTCCTGTTGAAGGGAGCTGATGTTGATTGTACAGAGGAAACAGTCGGTCCTTTTCATTCGGGTATAATTAATGATACAGATCAGATCTGATCTCAGAGGATAAACACGGGAAAGAGTCAAAAACACCCGTTACTCAAGTGTCCATTATGGTGAAGACACTGAGCCCACAGAGAGTCCAGCTGACCAGGGAGACAGGATGTTACGGAGAGACACTGAGCCTACAGAGAGACACTGAGCCCACAGAGAGTCCAGCTGACCAGGGAGACAGGATGTTACGGAGAGACACTGAGCCCACAGAGAGTCCAGCTGACCAGGGAGACAGGATGTTACGGAGAGACACTGAGCCTACAGAGAGACACTGAGCCCACAGAGAGTCCAGCTGACCAGGGAGACAGGATGTTACGGAGAGACACTGAGCCCACAGAGAGACACTGAGCCCACAGAGAGTCCAGCTGACCAGGGAGACAGGATGTTACGGAGAGACACTGAGCCCACAGAGAGACACTGAGCCCACAGAGAGTCCAGCTGACCAGGGAGACAGGATGTTACGGAGAGACACTGAGCCTACAGAGAGACACTGAGCCCACAGAGAGTCCAGCTGATAAGGGAGACAGGATGTTATGGAGAGACACTGAGCCCACAGAGAGTCCAGCTGACCAGGGAGACAGGATGTTACGGAGAGACACTGAGCCTACAGAGAGACACTGAGCCCACAGAGAGTCCGCTGACCAGGGAGACAGGATGTTACGGAGAGACACTGAGCCCACAGAGAGACACTGAGCCCACAGAGAGTCCAGCTGACCAGGGAGACAGGATGTTACGGAGAGACACTGAGCCCACAGAGAGACACTGAGCCCACAGAGAGTCCAGCTGACCAGGGAGACAGGATGTTACGG
>NW_022261984.1:16720617-16763117 GCF_002021735.2 Oncorhynchus kisutch
AGAAAGGGAAGAAGAGGAAAGAGAAGGGGGAGAGAAAGAGAAGGGAGGGGAGAGAGAGAGAAGGGGGAGAGAGAGAGAAGGGGGAGAGGAAGAGAAAGAGAAGGGGGGAGAGGAAAGAGAAGGGGGGAGAGAAGAGTGGAGAGAAAGAGAGAGAGAAAGAAGGGGGGAGAGAAGCGAAGGGGGGAGAGAGAGCGAAGGGGGAGAGAGAAGTGGGGAGAGAGAGAGAGGGGAGAGAGAGAAGAGAGAGAGGGAGAGAAAAGAGGAGAGAAGGGGGAGGAGAGAAAGAGAAGTGGGGAGAGAGAGAGAGGAGGAGAGACACATTCAGTCAAACACATAATAGTCTACACACCTTCTTCATGAAAATGAATAATATTTTTTATGATTTGACATGATTTCTAGACCTACAAATTCCACAACAAAAAACGACATTAAAATACTATCTGACTTTTAGCAGCTGCTTTCTTCCAAAACGACGAACATTTTACAATGAGTGGCCCCAGTGGGTATTGAACCCACCATCCTGGCCCCAGTGGGTATTGAACCCACCATCCTATAGTGAATCCACCATCCTGGCCCCAGTGGGTATTGAACCCACCATCCTGGCCCCAGTGGGTATTGAACCCACCATCCTGGCCCCAGTGGGTATTGAACCCACCATCCTGGCCCCAGTGGGTATTGAATCCAACATCCTGGCCCCAGTGGGTATTGAACCCAACATCCTGGCCACAGTGGGTATTGAACCCAACATCCTGGCCTCAGTGGGTATTGAACCCAACATCCTGGCCCCAGTGGGTAGTGAATCCAACATCCTGGCACCAGCGGGTATTGAAACCACCATCCTGTAGTGAATCCACCATCCTGGCCCCAGCGATTATTGAACCCACCATCCTGGCCCCAGTGGGTATTGAACCCACCATCCTGGCCCCAGTGGGTAGTGAACCCACTATCCTGGCCCCAGTGGGTATTGAACCAACCATCCTCGCCCCAGTGGGTAGTGAATCCACCATCCTGGCCCCAGTGGGTATTGAACCCACCATCCTGGCCCCAGTGGGTATTGAACCCACCATCCTGGCCCCAGTGGGTATTGAACCCACCATCCTGGCCCCAGTGGGTATTGAACCCACCATCCTGGCCCCAGTGGGTATTGAACCCACCATCCTGGCCCCAGTGGGTAGTGAACCCACTATCCTGGCCCCAGTGGGTATTGAACCCACCATCCTCGCCCCAGTGGGTAGTGAATCCACCATCCTGGCCCCAGTGGGTATTGAACCCAACATCCTGGCCTCAGTGGGTATTGAACCCAACATCCTGGCCCCAGTGGGTATTGAACCCAACATCCTGGCCCCAGTGGGTATTGAACCCACCATCCTGGCCCCAGTGGGTAATGAATCCACAATCCTGGCCCCAGCGGGTATTGAACCCACCATCCTGTAGTGAATCCACCATCCTGGCCCCAGCGGTTATTGAACCCACCATCCTGGCCCCAGTGGGTATTGAACCCACCATCCTGGCCCCAGTGGGTAGTGAACCCACTATCCTGGCCCCAGTGGGTATTGAACCCACCATCCTCGCCCCAGTGGGTAGTGAATCCACCATCCTGGCCCCAGTGGGTATTGAACCCACCATCCTGGCCCCAGTGGGTATTGAACCCACCATCCTGGCCCCAGTGGGTAGTGAACCCACTATCCTGGCCCCAGTGGGTATTGAACCCACCATCCTCGCCCCAGTGGGTAGTGAATCCACCATCCTGGCCCCAGTGGGTATTGAACCCAACATCCTGGCCTCAGTGGGTATTGAACCCAACATCCTGGCCCCAGTGGGTATTGAACCCAACATCCTGGCCCCAGTGGGTATTGAACCCACCATCCTGGCCCCAGTGGGTAATGAATCCACCATCCTGGCCCCAGCGGGTATTGAACCCACCATCCTGTAGTGAATCCACCATCCTGGCCCCAGCGGTTATTGAACCCACCATCCTGGCCCCAGTGGGTATTGAACCCACCATCCTGGCCCCAGTGGGTAGTGAACCCACTATCCTGGCCCCAGTGGGTATTGAACCCACCATCCTCGCCCCAGTGGGTAGTGAATCCACCATCCTGGCCCCAGTGGGTATTGAACCCACCCTCCTGGCCCCAGTGGGTATTGAACCCAACATCCTGTAGTGAACCCACCATCCTGGCCCCAACAGGTAATGAACCCACCATGCTGGCCCCAGCGGGTATTGAACCCACCATCCTGGCCCCAGTGGGTATTGAACCCAACATCCTGTCCCCAGTGGGTATTGAACCCAACATCCTGGCCCCAGTGGGTATTGAACCCACCATCCTGGCCCCAGCAGGGTATTGAACCTACCATCCTGGCCCCAACGGATAATGAACCCAACATCCTGTCCCCAGTGGGTAGTGAATCCACCATCCTGGCCCCAGCGGGTAATGAACCCACCTTCCTGGCCCCAGCGGGTATTGAACCCACCATCCTAGCCCCAGTGGGTATTGAACCCAACATCCTGTCCCCAGTGGGTATTGAACCCAACATCCTGGCCCCAGTGGGTATTGAACCCACCATCCTGGCCCCAGCGGGTATTGAACCTACCATCCTGGCCCCAACGGGTAATGAACCCAACATCCTGTCCCCAGTGGGTAGTGAATCCACCATCCTGGCCCCAGCGGGTAATGAACCCACCATCCTGGCCCCAGCGGGTATTGAACCCACCATCCTGGCCCCAGCGGGTAGTGAACCCAACATCCTGGCCCCAGCGGGTATTGAACCCACCATCCTGGCCCCAGCGGGTATTGAACCCACCATCCTGGCCCCAGCGGGTATTGAACCCACTATCCTGGCCCCAGTGGGTAGTGAACCCACCATCCTGGCCCCAACGGGTATTGAACCCACCATCCTGGCCCCAACGGGTAATGAACCCACCATCCTGGCCCCAGCGGGTATTGAACCCACCATCCTGGCCCCAACGGGTATTGAACCCACCATCCTGTAGTGAACCCATCATCCTGGCCCCAGTGGGTAGTGAACCCACCATCCTGGCCCCAGTGGGTAGTGAACCCATCATCCTGGCCCCAGCGGGTATTGAACCCACCATCCTGTAGTGAACCCACCATCCTGGCCCCAGCGTAATTGAACCCACCATCCTTTAGTGAATCCACCATCCTGGCCCCAACGGGTATTGAACCAACCATCCTGGCCCCAGAGGGTTTTGAACCCACCATCCTGGCCCCAGCGGGTATTAAATCCACCATCCTGGCCCCAGCGGGTATTGAACCCACCATCATGTAGTGAACCCTCCATCCTGGCCCCAGCGGGTATTGAACCCACCATCCTGGCACCAGCGGGTTCTGAACTGACCATCCTGGCCCCAGTGGGTAGTGAACCCACCATCCTGGCCCCAGTGGGTATTGAACCCACCATCCTGGCCCCAGAGGGTATTGAACCCCCCATCCTGGCCCCAGTGGGTAGTGAACCCACCATCCTGACCCCAGTGGGTAGTGAACCCACTATCCTGGCACCAGTGGGTAGTGAACCCACCATCCTGGCACCAGTGGGTAGTGAACCCACCATCCTGGCCCCAGCAGGTATTGAACCCTCCATCCTGTAGTGAACCCACCCTCCTGGCCCCAGCGGGTATTGAATCCACCATCCTGGCCCCAGCGGGTATTGAACCCACCATCCTGTAGTGAACCCACCATCCTGGCCCCAGTGGGTATTGAACCCACCATCCTGGCCCCAGCGGGTATTGAACCCACCATCCTGTAGTGAACCCACCATCCTGGCCCCAGTGGGTAGTGAATCCCCCATCCTGGCACCAGTGGGTAGTGAACCCACCATCCTGGCCCCAGTGGGTAGTGAACCCACCATCCTGGCACCAGTGGGTAGTGAACCCACCATCCTGGCCCCAGCAGGTATTGAACCCTCCATCCTGTAGTGAACCCACCATCCTGGCCCCAGCGGGTATTGAATCCACCATCCTGGCCCCAGCGGGTATTGAACCCACCATCCTGTAGTGAACCCACCATCCTGGCCCCAGTGGGTATTGAACCCACCATCCTTGCCCCAGCGGGTATTGAACCCACCATCCTGTAGTGAACCCACCATCCTGGCCCCAGTGGGTATTGAACCCACCATCCTGGCCCCAGCAGGTATTGAACCCACAATCCTGGCCCCAGTGGGTATAGAACTCACCATCCTGGCCCCAGCTGGTAGTGAACCCACCATCCTGTAGTGAATCCAGCATCCTGTAGTGAACCCACCATCCTGGCCCCAGTGGGTATAGAACCCACCATCCTGGCCCCAGTGGGTAGTGAACCCACCATCCTGGCCCCAGCGGGTAGTGAACCCCCCATCCTGGCCCCAGTGGGTAGTGAACCCACCATCCTGGTATTGAAAACGCCATATTCTACAAACTGAGCCCCACAGGAAAAAAGGTCTGAGTGATTGGCTTCCTGGATTAGGATCTATAGCTATGAGAGGATGTGGTTCCTGGATTAGGATCTATAGCTATGACAGGATGTGGCTTCCTGGATTAGGATCTATAGCTATGACAGGATGTGGTTCCCCGGATTAGGATCTATAGCTATGAGAGGATGTGGTTCCTGGATTAGGATCTATAGCTAAGAGAGGATGTGGATCCCCTGTTTAGGATCTATAGCTATGAGAGGATGTGGCTACCTGGATTAGGATCTATAGCTACGAGAGGATGTGGCTTCCTGGATTAGGATCTATAGCTACGAGAGGATGTGGCTACCTGGATTAGGATCTATAGCTATGAGAGGATGTGGATCCCCTGTTTAGGATCTATAGCTATGAGAGGATGTGGCTACCTGGATTAGGATCTATAGCTAAAATAGGATGTAGCTTCCTGGATTAGGATCTATAGCTATGAGAGGATGTGGATCCTGGATTAGGATCTATAGCTATGAGAGGATGTGGATCCCCTGTTTAGGATCTATAGCTATGAGAGGATGTGGTTCCTGGATTAGGATCTATAGCTAAGAGAGGATGTGGATCCCCTGTTTAGGATCTATAGCTATGAGAGGATGTGGCTACCTGGATTAGGATCTATAGCTACGATAGGATGTGGCTTCCTGGATTAGGATCTATAGCTATGAGAGGATGTGGCTTCCTGGATTAGGATCTATAGCTACGAGAGGATGTGGCTTCCTGGATTAGGATCTATAGCTACGAGAGGATGTGGCTTCCTGGATTAGGATCTATAGCTATGAGAAGATGTGGTTCCTGGATTAGGATCTATAGCTGAAATCCATGTCAGGTGTGTGTGTGTGTGTGCTTAAGGTGTGTGTGTGTGTGTGTGTGTGCTTAAGGTGTATGTGTTCTCACCCCAGGCCCAGCTGTCGACAGACGACCTCCACATCGCTCTCATCCCATTGGTCGTCGCAGACGGATCCCCACACGCCCCCGTGGAAAACCTCAACACGCCCCTCCCACGCTGACCCCCCCCCCACCAACCTCACTGGCACCAACGCTACCACTGGACACAGACACACCGAAACACAGAGGACAGAGTTACTACCCCCAACCCTAACCCTAACCCCCTAACCCTAACCCTAACTGAAACACAGAGGACAGAGTTACTACCCCCCTAACCCTAACCCACTGGACACAGACACACCGAAACACAGAGGACAGAGTTACTACCCCCCTAACCCTAACCCACTGGACACAGACACACCGAAACACAGAGGACAGAGTTACTACCCCTCTAACCCTAACCCTACCCCCCTAACCCTAACCCACTGGACACAGACACACCGAAACACGGAGGACAGAGTACCTACCCCCCTAACCCTACCCCCTAACCCTAACCCCCCTAACCCTAACCCACTGGACACAGACACACCGAAACACAGAGGACAGAGTTCCTACCCCCCCCTAACCCTAACCAAAACACAGAGGACAGATTTACTACCCCCCTAATCCTAACCCCCACACATTTTCTACTAGTCCAGTCTGAATAGTACTAGTCCAGTCTGAATACTACTAGCCCAGTCTGAATAGTACTAGCCCAGTCTGAATAGTACTAGTCCAGTCTGAATAGTACTAGCCCAGTCTGAATAGTACTATCCCAGTCTGAATAGTACTAGTCCAGTCTGAATAGTACTACTAGCCCACCAGATGACCCCTGCAGAGTGGGGACACTCCCCTCCTACCTTCCACTGGGGTACAGATGACCCCTGCAGAGTGGGGACACTCCCCTCCTACCTTCCATTGGGGTACAGGTGACCCCTGCAGAGTGGGGACACTCCCCTCCTACCTTCCACTGGGGTACAGGTGACCCCTGCAGAGTGGGGACACTCCCCTCCTACCTTCCATTGGGGTACAGGTGACCCCTGCAGAGTGGGGACACTCCCCTCCTACCTTCCATTGGGGTAGAGATGACCCCTGCAGAGTGGGGACACTCCCCTCCTACCTTCCACTGGGGTACAGGTGACCCCTGCAGAGTGGGGACACTCCCTCCTACCTTCCACTGGGGTACAGGTGACCCCTGCAGAGTGGGGACACTCCAGGTGACCCCTGCAGAGTGGGGACACTCCAGGTGACGCCTGCAGAGTGGGGACACTCCCCTCCTACCTTCCATTGGGGTACAGATGACCCCTGCAGAGTGGGGACACTCCCCTCCTACCTTCCACTGGGATACAGGTGACCCCTGCAGAGTGGGGACACTCCCCTCCTACCTTCCATTGGGGTACAGGTGACGGCTGCAGCGTGGGGACACTCCCCTCCGTTCCATGGAACACTGGGACACTGCAGTATATCAGGCTCCTCCCCCTGACAGTGGACCGCCCCCCAGTGCATTCTGACCACACCCCCTCGAGGAGATAGGGCGGAGGAGCGCGCTCGGCCAGAGAAACTACAGGGAGAGAGAGATGGAGACACAGACAGACAGACAGACAGACAGACAGACAGACAGACAGACACACGCAGGCCCACACACACACACACACACACACTCATTTTAAACCAATCACTGTCACCCTCTTTAGCATGTCTGTCTGTATTCCCCCTTTCCTCTCCTCTGACCTGAACTCTGGCGCTGTGTGTGTGTGTGTGTGTGTGTGTGTGTGTGTGTGTGTGTGTGTGTGTGTGTGTGTGTGTGTGTGTGTGTGTGTGTATCGGTGTCAGCATGTCAGAGGTCGCAGCGTCTCTATTTCCACCAGGGAAATCAAGGGGTCTCTCCACCTCTCCCACCACAGCTGAGGAGCTCTGTCTCTGGATAAGATCTGTCCACATCTCCCTCCTCCTTCCTGTCCCTGTTGACCCACAGTACAGTATCCCCTTCTACAGGCTATGACCCATAGTCAATACCACTACATTAAGTGTGTGTGATGGAGTAGGGGGTAAATAGCTAGCTAAGGACTTGAGGTGGGGGGGTGGGGGGAATCTGAGGTTCAGGATGGGACAGACTACGAAGACTGTGGAGAAGAGGAGAGCGGAGAGGAGGCGAGGAAATGAGAGAGGAAAGGAGAGCGGAGAGGAAAGGAGAGGAGCAAAGAGAGGAAAGAAGAAGAAAAGAGCCGAGAGGAAAGAAGAGAGGAGAGGAAAGGAGAGACGAGAGGAAAGGAGAGCGGAGAGGAAAGGAGAGGAGCAAGGAGAGGAAAGAAGAGGAGAAGAGTGGAGAGGAAAGGAGAGAGGAAAGGAGAGAGGAAAGGAGAGTGAAAAGGAGAGCGGAGAGGAAAGGAGAGGAACAGGAAGAGGAAAGGAGAGAAGAAGAGTGGAGAGGAAAGGAGTGAGGAAATGAGAGCGGAAAGGAGAGCGGAGAGGCAAGGAGAGGAGCAAGGAGAGGAAAGGAGAGGAGAAGAGTGGAGAGGAGAGGAAAGGAGAGAGGAAAGGAGAGCGGAGAGGAAAGGAGAGGAGCAAGGAGAGGGAAGGAGAGGAGAAGAGTGGAGAGGAAAGGAGAGAGGAGAGGAGGAAAGGAGAATCTAAAGAGTCCAGGTTAAACAGGGGTCAAGGTTAAACACCACATTTAGTCATCTGTCCTGTCTAGAGACCTGCTACATCATCTGTCCTGTCTAGAGACTTGCTACATCATCTGTCTTGTCTAGAGACCTGCTACATCATCTGTCCTGTCTCGAGACCTGCTCCATCACCTGTTACATCACCTGTCCTGTCTAGAGACCTGCTACATCATCTGTCCTGTCTAGAGACCTGCTCCATCACCTGTTACATCACCTGTCCTGTCTAGAGACCTGCTCCATCATATGTCCTGTCTAGAGACCTGCTACATAATCTGTCCTGTCTAGAGACCTGCTACCTCACCTGTCCTGTCTAGAGACGTGCAACATCATCTGTCCTGTCTAGAGACCAGCTACATCATCTGTCCTGTCTAGAGACCTGTTACAACATCTGTCCTGTCTAGAGACCTGCTACATCATCTGTCTTGTCTAGAGACCTGCTACATCATCTGTCCTGTCTAGAGACCTGCTACATCACCTGCTACATCACCTGTCCTGTCTAGAGACCTGCTACATAACCTGTCCTGTCTAGAGACCTGCTACATCATCTGGTCCAGATCCACTACTGTTGAAGAGATATAAATAAGAGATAAGATAAGAGATAAGGTATATTGAAGAGACATTTAGTAGTTGTCGCCTCTTAGCCCTTTATCTAGGATAACCGCTCCCCTCCTTTCTTTTTCTAGGATAACCACTCCCCTCCTTTATCTAGGATAACCGCTCCCCTCCTTTCTTTTTCTAGGATAACCGCTCCCCTCCTTTCTTTTTCTAGGATAACCGCTCCCCTCCTTTCTTTTTCTAGGATAACCGCTCCCCTCCTTTCTTTTTCTAGGATAACCACTCCCCTCCTTTATCTAGGATAACCACTCCCCTCCTTTATCTAGGATAACCACTCCCCTCCTTTATCTAGGATAACCGCTCCCCTCCTTTATCTAGGATAACAGCTCCCCTCCTTTATCTAGGATAACCACTCCCCTCCTTTCTTTTTCTAGGATAACCACTCCCCTCCTTTCTTTTTCTAGGATAACCACTCCCCTCCTTTCTTTTTCTAGGATAACCGCTCCCCTCCTTTCTTTTTCTAGGATAACCACTCCCCTCCTGTCTTTTTCTAGGATAACCACTCCCCTCCTTTCTTTTTCTAGGATAACCACTCCCCTCCTTTCTTTTTCTAGGATAACCGCTCCCCTCCTTTCTTTTTCTAGGATAACCACTCCCCTCCTTTCTTTTTCTAGGATAACCGCTCCCCTCCTTTCTTTTTCTAGGATAACCACTCCCCTCCTTTCTTTTTCTAGGATAACCGCTCCCCTCCTTTCTTTATCTAGGATAACCACTCCCCTCCTTTTTCTAGGATAACCACTCCCCTCCTTTCTTTTTCTAGGATAACCGCTCCCTCCTTTATCTAGGATAACCGCTCCCCTCCTTTTTCTAGGATAACCACTCCCCTCCTTTATTTTTCTAGGATAACCACTCCCCTCCTTTTTCTAGGATAACCACTCCCCTCCTTTCTTTTTCTAGGATAACCACTCCCCTCCTTATTTTTCTAGGATAACCGCTCCCCTCCTTATTTTTCTAGGATAACCACTCCCCTCCTTTCTTTTTCTAGGATAACCGCTCCCCTCCTTTCTTTTTCTAGGATAACCACTCCCCTCCTTTCTTTTTCTAGGATAACCGCTCCCCTCCTTTCTTTTTATAGGATAACCACTCCCCTCCTTTTTCTAGGATAACCACTCCCCTCCTTTATTTTTCTAGGAAAACCACTCCCCTCCTTTCTTTTTCTAGGATAACCACTCCCCTCCTTATTTTTCTAGGATTACCACTCCCCTCCTTTATCTAGGATAACCACTCCCCTCCTTTCTTTTTCTAGGATAACCACTCCCCTCCTTTCTTTTTCTAGGATAACCACTCCCCTCCTTTCATTTTCTAGGATAACCACTCTCCTCCTTTCTTTTTCTAGGATAACCACTCCCCTCCTTTATCTAGGATAACCACTCCCCTCCTTTCTTTTTCTAGGATAACCACTCCCCTCCTTTCTTTTTCTAGGATAACCACTCCCCTCCTTTCTTTTTCTAGGAATACCACTCCCCTCCTTTTTCTAGGATAACCACTCCCCTCCTTTCTTTTTCTAGGATAACCACTCCCCTCCTTTCTTTTTCTAGGATAACCGCTCCCCTCCTTTCTTTTTCTAGGATAACCGCTCCCCTCCTTCCTTTTTCTAGGATAACCGCTCCCCTCCTTTTTCTAGGATAACCACTCCCCTCCTTTCTTTTTCTAGGATAACCGCTCCCCTCCTTTATCTAGGATAACCGCTCCCCTCCTTTTTCTAGGATAACCACTCCCCCCCTTTCTTTTTCTAGGATAACCACTCCCCTCCTTTTTCTAGGATAACCACTCCCCTCCTTTCTTTTTCTAGGATAACCACTCCCCTCCTTTATTTTTCTAGGATAACCGCTCCCCTCCTTATTTTTCTAGGATAACCACTCCCCTCCTTTCTTTTTCTAGGATAACCACTGCCCTCCTTTCTTTTTCTAGGATAACCACTCCCCTCCTTTCTTTTTCTAGGATAACCGCTCCCCTCCTTTCTTTTTCTAGGATAACCACTCCCCTCCTTTTTCTAGGATAACCACTCCCCTCCTTTATTTTTCTAGGATAACCACTCCCCTCCTTCCTTTTTCTAGGATAACCACTCCCCCCATTTATTTTTCTAGGATAACCACTCCCCTCCTTTCTTTTTCTAGGATAACCACTCTCCTCCTTTCTTTTTCTAGGATAACCACTCCCCTCCTTTCTTTTTCTAGGATAACCACTCCCCTCCTTTCTTTTTCTAAGATAACCACTCCCCTCCTTATTTTTCTAGGATAACCACTCCCCTCCTTTCTTTTTCTAGGATAACCACTCCCCTCCTTTCTTTTTCTAGAATAACCACTCCCCTCCTTTCTTTTTCTAGGATAACCACTCCCCTCCTTTCTTTTTCTAGGATAACCACTCCGCTCCTTTCTTTTTCACTACCTCTTTCTTTGTGCGTTTGTGAGACTGCATATGTGAGTGTGCGTGTGTGTGTGTGTGTTGTGCCCGCGCATGGGTGTGACTCACCCCTGTCCCAGCTGTCTGCAGACCACTGTAGCGTCCTGGTCTCCCCAGTCATCACCACAGACAGACCCCCAGACCCCCTGTAGATACACCTCCACCCTGCCATCCAGCTTAGAGCGGCCGCCCTGCAGGCGCACTGACCCTGGACGAGACACACACACACACACCGTTTAGATCATTTTCCACTGAGGAAGAGAGAAAGAGAGCGAGAGTGACAGAGCAAGAGTGACATAGCAAGACTGACAGAGCGAGAGAGAGAGAGAGAGAGAAACAGAGTGAGAAAGAGAGAGACACAGAGCGAGAGAGAGACACAGAGCGAGGGAGAGAGAGACACAGAGCGAGGGAGAGAGAGACACAGAGCGAGAGAGAGAGAGACACAGAGCGAGAGAGAGAGAGAGACAGAGTGAGAGAGACACAGAGCGAGAGAGAGAGAGAGACACAGAGCGAGAGAGAGAGACACAGAGCGAGAGAGAGAGACACAGAGCGAGAGAGAGAGAGAGACAGAGTGAGAGAGAGAGACACAGAGCAAGAGAGTGAGAGACGCAGAGCGAGAGAGAGACAGAGTGAGAGACAGAGCGAGAGACACAGAGCGAGAGACACAGAGCGAGAGAGAGAGAGAGAGAGAGAGACACAGAACATCGTCAGAACATTAGTCAGTCCCTGCAGAGAACGTCCGGTACAGCACTACTAAATCCCACAGCATGTCTATCTTGGTAGAGTCTCCCCCTAATGACTGACAGCTTGTCTGTCTTGGTAGAGTCTCCCTCTAATGACTGACAGCTTGTCTGTCTTGGTAGAGTCTCCCCCTAATGACTGACAGCTTGTCTGTCTTGGTAGAGTCTCCCCCTAATGACTGACAGCTTGTCTGTCTTGGTAGAGTCTCCTCCTAATGACTGACAGCTTGTCTGTCTTGGTAGAGTCTCCCCCTAATGACTGACAGCATGTCTATATTGGTAGAGTCTCCCCCTAATGACTGACAGCCTGTCTATCTTGGTAGAGTCTCCCCTAATGACTGACAGCGTGTCTATCTTGGTAGAGTCTCCCCCTAATGACTGACAGCTTGTCTGTCTTGGTAGAGTCTCCTCCTAATGACTGACAGCTTGTCTATCTTGGTAGAGTCTCCCCCTAATGACTGACAGCTTGTCTATCTTGGTAGAGTCTCCCCCTAATGACTGACAGCTTGTCTATGTTGGTAGAGTCTCCCCCTAATGACTGACAGCTTGTCTATCTTGGTAGAGTCTCCTCCCTAATGACTGACAGCTTGTCTGTCTTGGTAGAGTCTCCCCCTAATGACTGACAGCTTGTCTATGTTGGTAGAGTCTCCCCCTAATGACTGGCAGCCTGTCTATCTTGGTAGAGTCTCCCCCTAATGACTGACAGCTTGTCTGTCTTGGTAGAGTCTCCCCCTAATGACTGACAGCTTGTCTGTCTTGGTAGAGTCTCCTCCTAATGACTGACAGCTTGTCTGTCTTGGTAGAGTCTCCCCCTAATGACTGACAGCATGTCTATATTGGTAGAGTCTCCCCCTAATGACTGACAGCCTGTCTATCTTGGTAGAGTCTCCCCTAATGACTGACAGCGTGTCTATCTTGGTAGAGTCTCCCCCTAATGACTGACAGCTTGTCTGTCTTGGTAGAGTCTCCTCCTAATGACTGACAGCTTGTCTATCTTGGTAGAGTCCCCCCCTAATGACTGACAGCTTGTCTATCTTGGTAGAGTCTCCCCCTAATGACTGACAGCTTGTCTATGTTGGTAGAGTCTCCCCCTAATGACTGACAGCTTGTCTATCTTGGTAGAGTCTCCTCCCTAATGACTGACAGCTTGTCTGTCTTGGTAGAGTCTCCCCCTAATGACTGACAGCTTGTCTATGTTGGTAGAGTCTCCCCCTAATGACTGGCAGCCTGTCTATCTTGGTAGAGTCTCCCCCTAATGACTGACAGCTTGTCTGTCTTGGTAGAGTCTCCCCCTAATGACTGACAGCTTGTCTGTCTTGGTAGAGTCTCCTCCTAATGACTGACAGCTTGTCTGTCTTGGTAGAGTCTCCCCCTAATGACTGACAGCATGTCTATATTGGTAGAGTCTCCCCCTAATGACTGACAGCCTGTCTATCTTGGTAGAGTCTCCCCTAATGACTGACAGCGTGTCTATCTTGGTAGAGTCTCCTCCCTAATGACTGACAGCTTGTCTGTCTTGGTAGAGTCTCCCCCTAATGACTGACAGCTTGTCTATGTTGGTAGAGTCTCCCCCTAATGACTGGCAGCCTGTCTGTCTTGGTAGAGTCTCCCCCTAATGACTGACAGCTTGTCTGTCTTGGTAGAGTCTCCCCCTATTGACTGACAGCGTGTCTATCTTGGTAGAGTCTCCCCCTAATGACTGACAGCTTGTCTGGCAGCTTGTCGATCTTGGTAGAGTCTCCCCCTATTACCTGACAGCTTGTCGATCTTGGAAGAGTCTCCCCCTATTACCTGACAGCTTGTCGATCTTGGTAGAGTCTCCCCCTAATGACTGACAGCTTGTCTGTCTTGGTAGAGTCTCCTCCTAATGACTGACAGCTTGTCTATCTTGGTAGAGTCTCCCCCTAATGACTGACAGCCTGTCTATCTTGGTAGAGTTTCCCCCTAATGACTGACAGCTTGTCTATCTTGGTAGAGTCTCCTCCCTAATGACTGACAGCTTGTCTATCTTGGTAGAGTCTCCCCCTAATGACTGACAGCTTGTCTATCTTGGTAGAGTCTCCCCCTAATGACTGACAGCTTGTCTATCTTGGTAGAGTCTCCCCCTAATGACTGACAGCCTGTCTGTCTTGGTAGAGTCTCCCCCTAATGACTGACAGCTTGTCTGTCTTGGTAGAGTCACCCCCCTAATGCCTGGCAGCTTGTCTATCTTGGTAGAGTCTCCCCCTAATGACTGACAGCTTGTCTGTCTTGGTAGAGTCTCCTCCTAATGACTGCCAGCTTGTCTATCTTAGTAGAGTCTCCCCCTAATGACTGACAGCTTGTCTGTCTTGGTAGAGTCACCCCCTATTGACTGACAGCGTGTCTATCTTGGTAGAGTCTCCCCCTAATGACTGACAGCTTGTCTGGCAGCTTGTCGATCTTGGTAGAGTCTCCCCCTATTACCTGACAGCTTGTCGATCTTGGTAGAGTCTCCCCCTATTACCTGCCAGCTTGTCGATCTTGGCAGAGTCTCCCCCTATTACCTGGCAGCTTGTCGATCTTGGTAGAGTCTCCCCCTTAATGACTGACAGCATGTCTGGCAGCTTGTCGATCTTGGTAGAGTCTCCCCCTAATGACTGACAGCCTGTCTATCTTGGTAGAGTCTCCCCCTATTACCTGACAGCTTGTCGATCTTGGTAGAGTCTCCCCCTATTACCTGACAGCTTGTCGATCCTGGTACATTTTAACATAACAACGTTTCTTAGTCTAGCCACCAACCAAACACATACCTCAATACTAATGAGATGCTTCCATCTGCTGAGACATGCCCGCTGTTGCCACACACACACACACACACACACACACACACACACACACACACACACACACACACACTCTCTCCCTTCCTCTACCTTGTTTACAGTCGCAGTAGCCCCAGTCCGTTCTGCCGCGGCTGTTCCTGAAGAAGCACCAGGGTCTGATCCTGTTGTCCGGGTTCCGACAGCGGTTATGATCCCCCAGCCCTCTACCCGGATAGCGCTCCTCAAACCCCGCTACCTCGCTCCACCTCATACACACCACACCGGACTCCGTCACGTCCACAGCCCCTTGGTAGAACCCGTCTCTCCCGCGGCTCTGGACACAGTCGGTAAACTGTAGAATGAAGGAAGGAGAGGGAACGACGTCGGAGGAGGAAAGAGAGTAGGAAGAGGAGGCGAAAACAACTACCAGCGTAACGACTGAGAGGAGAACAGAGTCCATGATGTTGTTGTAGAGTAGCCTAGACATTTGTTTTCTCGGTTCAGCTTTCTTTTCTCCCTCTCCTCTCGCTCTCAAATGTAGTCCATAACCGAGAGAGAGAAATAAACACTAAACCGGTTCACGCCACGTCTTCTCAGAAACGCGCTCTCTTGATTCTGAACCTGTCTACATAGTGTGGGATAGGATCGACCGGGACCGGGTGTGTGTGAGTGAGAATACCAGGCAAGAAAGGAGTTTTTAAAAGAGACGCGGATCAATGAACGAAACAGAACTCGTGCCTCGAGCCCGGTAGTTAATGAGATCCCGAGTGACTCTCGCGCTTGTGTGTTGCGTATAACCTTTATTTAACTAGGCAAGTCAGTTAATAAGAACAAATTCTTATTTTACAATTACGGTCTACCCTGGCCAAACCCTATCCCGGCCGGTTGTGATACAGCCTGGAATCGAACGAGGGTCTGTAGTGACGCCTCTAGCACTGAGAAGCACACAGGAGCCCCGTGTGTGTGTGTGTGTGTGTGTTATTGTAATAGCCTTATTGATGGGTCATAACAAGGTGGATGTATCCTACAGGGCTGTGATTATGATCATAATCAGAGAACAAACAAATAACATGAGATTAATAATAATAATAATTAATTGAATAGAACAATATGTTAACACACATCAGCTACCTCTTGGCTCCTGGTTGGAGACTCGTCCTACATCATAAAGAGCTGCTACCACTCCATCCCACACATCAGCTACCTCTTGGCTCCTGGTTGGAGACTCGTCCTACATCATAAAGAGCTGCTACCACTCCAACCCACACATCAGCTACCTCTTGGCTCCTGGTTGAAGACTCGTCCTACATCGTAAAGAGCTGCTACCACTCCATCCCACACATCAGCTACCTCTTGGCTCCTGGTTGGAGACTCGTCCTACATCGTAAAGAGCTGCTACCACTCCATCCCACACATCAGCTACCTCTTGGCTCCTGGTTGGAGACTCGTCCTACATCGTAAAGAGCTGCTACCACTCCATCCCACACATCAGCTACCTCTTGGCTCCTGGTTGGAGACTCGTCCTACATCGTAAAGAGCTGCTACCACTCCATCCCACACATCAGCTACCTCTTGGCTCCTGGTTGAAGACTCGTCCTACATCGTAAAGAGCTGCTACCACTCCATCCCACACATCAGCTACCTCTTGGCTCCTGGTTGGAGACTCGTCCTACATCGTAAAGAGCTGCTACCACTCCATCCCACACATCAGCTACCTCTTGGCTCCTGGTTGGAGACTCGTCCTACATCGTAAAGAGCTGCTACCACTCCATCCCACACATCAGCTACCTCTTGGCTCCTGGTTGGAGACTCGTCCTACATCGTAAAGAGCTGCTACCACTCCATCCCACACATCAGCTACCTCTTGGCTCCTGGTTGGAGACTCGTCCTACATCGTAAAGAGCTGCTACCACTCCATCCCACACATCAGCTACCTCTTGGCTCCTGGTTGGAGACTCGTCCTACATCGTAAAGAGCTGCTACCACTCCATCCCACACATTAGCTACCTCTTGGCTCCTGGTTGGAGACTCGTCCTACATCATAAAGAGCTGCTACCACTCCATCCCACACATCAGCTACCTCTTGGCTCCTGGTTGGAGACTCGTCCTACATTGTAAAGAGCTGGTAGGCTCTCTCATTCGACCATTCCAGTGTTTAATTGCTATATTATATTTACTTTGCCACTATGGCCTATTTATGGCCTTCACCTCCCTTATCTCACCTCATTTGCACACACTGTACATAGACTTTTCTATTGTATTATTGACTGTACGTTTTGTTTACTCCATGTGTAACTCTGTGTTGTTGTTTGTGTCGTACTGCTTTGCTTTATCTTGGTCAGGGTCGCAGTTGTAAATGACAACTTGTTCTCAACTCTCCTACCTGGTTAAATAAAGGTGTTCTCAACCGTCCTACCTGGTTAAATAAAGGTGTTCTCACCTCTCCTACCTGGTTAAATAATGGTGTTCTCAACTCTCCTACCTGGTTAAATAAAGGTGTTCTCACCTCTCCTACCTGGTTAAATAAAGGTGTTCTCTACCCTCCTACCTGGTTAAATAAAGGTGTTCTCACCTCTCCTACCTGGTTAAATAATGGTGTTCTCAACTCTCCTACCTGGTTAAATAAAGGTGTTCTCACCTCTCCTACCTGGTTAAATAAAGGTGTTCTCTACCCTCCTACCTGGTTAAATAAAGGTGTTCTCACCTCTCCTACCTGGTTAAATAAAGGTGTTCTCACCTCTCCTACCTGGTTAAATAAAGGTGTTATCAACCCTCCTACCTGGTTGAATAAAGGTGTTCTCACCTCTCCTACCTGGTTAAATAAAGGTGTTCTCACCTCTCCTACCTGGTTAAATAAAGGTGTTCTCTACCCTCCTACCTGGTTAAATAAAGGTGTTCTCTACCCTCCTACCTGGTTAAATAAAGGTGTTCTCTACCCTCCTACCTGGTTAAATAAAGGTGTTCTCTACCCTCCTACCTGGTTAAATAAAGGTGTTCTCTACCCTCCTACCTGGTTAAATAAAGGTGTTCTCACCTCTCCTACCTGGTTAAATAAAGGTGTTCTCAACCCTCCTACCTGGTTAAATAAAGGTGTTCTCTACCCTCCTACCTGGTTAAATAAAGGTGTTCTCAACCCTCCTACCTGGTTAAATAAAGGTGTTCTCACCTCTCCTACCTGGTTAAATAAAGGTGTTCTCACCTCTCCTACCTGGTTAAATAATGGTGTTCTCAACTCTCCTACCTGGTTAAATAAAGGTGTTCTCACCTCTCCTACCTGGTTAAATAAAGGTGTTCTCTACCCTCCTACCTGGTTAAATAAAGGTGTTCTCACCTCTCCTACCTGGTTAAATAAAGGTGTTCTCACCTCTCCTACCTGGTTAAATAAAGGTGTTCTCAACCCTCCTACCTGGTTAAATAAAGGTGTTCTCACCTCTCCTACCTGGTTAAATAAAGGTGTTCTCTACCCTCCTACCTGGTTAAATAAAGGTGTTCTCACCTCTCCTACCTGGTTAAATAAAGGTGTTCTCTACCCTCCTACCTGGTTAAATAAAGGTGTTCTCTACCCTCCTACCTGGTTAAATAAAGGTGTTCTCTACCCTCCTACCTGGTTAAATAAAGGTGTACTCTACCCTCCTACCTGGTTAAATAAGGTGTTCTCTACCCTCCTACCTGGTTAAATAAAGGTGTTCTCACCTCTCCTACCTGGTTAAATAAAGGTGTTCTCAACCCTCCTACCTGGTTAAATAAAGGTGTTCTCTACCCTCCTACCTGGTTAAATAAAGGTGTTCTCACCTCTCCTACCTGGTTAAATAAAGGTGTTCTCTACCCTCCTACCTGGTTAAATAATGGTGTTCTCAACTCTCCTACCTGGTTAAATAAAGGTGTTCTCACCTCTCCTACCTGGTTAAATAAAGGTGTTCTCTACCCTCCTACCTGGTTAAATAAAGGTGTTCTCACCTCTCCTACCTGGTTAAATAAAGGTGTTCTCACCTCTCCTACCTGGTTAAATAAAGGTGTTCTCTACCCTCCTACCTGGTTAAATAAAGGTGTTCTCACCTCTCCTACCTGGTTAAATAAAGGTGTTCTCACCTCTCCTACCTGGTTAAATAAAGGTGTTCTCACCTCTCCTACCTGGTTAAATAAAGGTGTTCTCACCTCTCCTACCTGGTTAAATAAAGGTGTTCTCAACCCTCCTACCTGGTTAAATAAAGGTGTTCTCTACCCTCCTACCTGGTTAAATAAAGGTGTTCTCTACCCTCCTACCTGGTTAAATAAAGGTGTTCTCACCTCTCCTACCTGGTTAAATAAAGGTGTTCTCAACCCTCCTACCTGGTTAAATAAAGGTGTTCTCACCTCTCCTACCTGGTTAAATAAAGGTGTTCTCTACCCTCCTACCTGGTTAAATAAAGGTGTTCTCAACCCTCCTACCTGGTTAAATAAAGGTGTTCTCACCTCTCCTACCTGGTTAAATAAAGGTGTTCTCACCTCTCCTACCTGGTTAAATAATGGTGTTCTCAACTCTCCTACCTGGTTAAATAAAGGTGTTCTCACCTCTCCTACCTGGTTAAATAAAGGTGTTCTCTATCCTCCTACCTGGTTAAATAAAGGTGTTCTCACCTCTCCTACCTGGTTAAATAAAGGTGTTCTCACCTCTCCTACCTGGTTAAATAAAGGTGTTCTCAACCCTCCTACCTGGTTAAATAAAGGTGTTCTCACCTCTCCTACCTGGTTAAATAAAGGTGTTCTCTACCCTCCTACCTGGTTAAATAAAGGTGTTCTCACCTCTCCTACCTGGTTAAATAAAGGTGTTCTCTACCCTCCTACCTGGTTAAATAAAGGTGTTCTCTACCCTCCTACCTGGTTAAATAAAGGTGTTCTCTACCCTCCTACCTGGTTAAATAAAAGTGTTCTCACCCCTCCTACCTGGTTAAATAAAGGTGTTCTCAACCCTCCTACCTGGTTAAATAAAGGTGTTCTCTACCCTCCTACCTGGTTAAATATAGGTGTTCTCACCTCTCCTACCTGGTTAAATAAAGGTGTTCTCTACCCTCCTACCTGGTTAAATAATGGTGTTCTCAACTCTCCTACCTGGTTAAATAAAGGTGTTCTCACCTCTCCTACCTGGTTAAATAAAGGTGTTCTCTACCCTCCTACCTGGTTAAATAAAGGTGTTCTCACCTCTCCTACCTGGTTAAATAAAGGTGTTCTCACCTCTCCTACCTGGTTAAATAAAGGTGTTCTCTACCCTCCTACCTGGTTAAATAAAGGTGTTCTCACCTCTCCTACCTGGTTAAATAAAGGTGTTCTCACCTCTCCTACCTGGTTAAATAAAGGTGTTCTCACCTCTCCTACCTGGTTAAATAAAGGTGTTCTCTACCCTCCTACCTTGTTAAATAAAGGTGTTCTCACCTCTCCTACCTGGTTAAATAAAGGTGTTCTCACCTCTCCTACCTGGTTAAATAAAGGTGTTCTCACCTCTCCTACCTGGTTAAATAAAGGTGTTCTCAACCCTCCTACCTGGTTAAATAAAGGTGTTCTCTACCCTCCTACCTGGTTAAATAAAGGTGTTCTCTACCCTCCTACCTGGTTAAATAAAGGTGTTCTCACCTCTCCTACCTGGTTAAATAAAGGTGTTCTCAACCCTCCTACCTGGTTAAATAAAGGTGTTCTCACCTCTCCTACCTGGTTAAATAAAGGTGTTCTCACCCTCCTACCTGGTTAAATAAAGGTGTTCTCAACCCTCCTACCTGGTTAAATAAAGGTGTTCTCTACCCTCCTACCTGGTTAAATAAAGGTGTTCTCACCTCTCCTACCTGGTTAAATAAAGGTGTTCTCACCTCTCCTACCTGGTTAAATAAAGGTGTTCTCACCTCTCCTACCTGGTTAAATAAAGGTGTTCTCAACCCTCCTACCTGGTTAAATAAAGGTGTTCTCTACCCTCCTACCTGGTTAAATAAAGGTGTTCTCACCTCTCCTACCTGGTTAAATAAAGGTGTTCTCACCTCTCCTACCTGGTTAAATAAAGGTGTTCTCACCTCTCCTACCTGGTTAAATAAAGGTGTTCTCACCTCTCCTACCTGGTTAAATAAAGGTGTTCTCACCTCTCCTACCTGGTTAAATAAAGGTGTTCTCACCTCTCCTACCTGGTTAAATAAAGGTGTTCTCACCTCTCCTACCTGGTTAAATAAGGTGTTCTCACCTCTCCTACCTGGTTAAATAAAGGTGTTCTCACCTCTCCTACCTGGTTAAATAAAGGTGTTCTCAACCCTCCTACCTGGTTAAATAAAGGTTTTCTCACCTCTCCTACCTGGTTAAATAAAGGTGTTCTCACCTCTCCTACCTGGTTAAATAAAGGTGTTCTCACCTCTCCTACCTGGTTAAATAAAGGTGTTCTCTACCCTCCTACCTGGTTAAATAAAGGTGTTCTCACCTCTCCTACCTGGTTAAATAAAGGTGTTCTCACCCCTCCTACCTGGTTAAATAAAGGTGTTCTCACCTCTCCTACCTGGTTAAAATAAAGGTGTTCTCACCTCTCCTACCTGGTAAATAAAGGTGTTCTCACCTCTCCTACCTGGTTAAATAAAGGTGTTCTCACCTCTCCTACCTGGTTAAATAAAGGTGTTCTCTACCCTCCTACCTGGTTAAATAAAGGTGTTCTCACCTCTCCTACCTGGTTAAATAAAGGTGTTCTCTACCCTTCTACCTGGTTAAATAAAGGTGTTCTCTACCCTCCTACCTGGTTAAATAAAGGTGTTCTCACCCCTCCTACCTGGTTAAATAAAGGTGTTCTCACCTCTCCTACCTGGTTAAATAAAGGTGTTCTCTACCCTCCTACCTGGTTAAATAAAGGTGTTCTCACCTCTCCTACCTGGTTAAATAAAGGTGTTCTCTACCCTCGTACCTGGTTAAATAAAGGTGTTCTCTACCCTCCTACCTGGTTAAATAAAGGTGTTCTCACCTCTCCTATCTGGTTAAATAAAGGTGTTCTCTACCCTCCTACCTGGTTAAATAAAGGTGTTCCACCTCTCTACCTGGTTAAATAAAGGTGTTCTCTACCCTCCTACCTGGTTAAATAAAGGTGTTCTCTACCCTCCTACCTGTTTAAATAAAGGTGTTCTCTACCCTCCTACCTGGTTAAATAAAGGTGTTCTCTACCCTCCTACCTTGTTAAATAAAGGTGTTCTCTACCCTTCTACCTGGTTAAATAAAGGTGTTCTCACCTCTCCTACCTGGTTAAATAAAGGTGTTCTCAACCCTCCTACCTGGTTAAATAAAGGTGTTCTCACCTCTCCTACCTGGTTAAATAAAGGTGTTCTCTACCCTCCTACCTGGTTAAATAATGGTGTTCTCAACCTCTCCTACCTGGTTAAATAAAGGTGTTCTCACCTCTCCTACCTGGTTAAATAAAGGTGTTCTCTACCCTCCTACCTGGTTAAATAAAGGTGTTCTCACCTCTCCTACCTGGTTAAATAAAGGTGTTCTCACCCCTCCTACCTGTTAAATAAAGGTGTTCTCACCTTTCCTACCTGGTTAAATAAAGGTGTTCTCTACCCTCCTACCTGGTTAAATAAAGGTGTTCTCACCTCTCCTACCTGGTTAAATAAAGGTGTTCTCTACCCTCCTACCTGGTTAAATAAAGGTGTTCTCTACCCTCCTACCTGGTTAAATAAAGGTGTTCTCACCTCTCCTACCTGGTTAATAACGGTGTTCTCACCTCTCCTACCTGGTTAAATAAAGGTGTTCTCACCTCTCCTACCTGGTTAAATAAAGGTGTTCTCACCTCTCCTACCTGGTTAAATAAAGGTGTTCTCACCTCTCCTACCTGGTTAAATAAAGGTGTTCTCAACCCTCCTACCTGGTTAAATAAAGGTGTTCTCACCTCTCCTACCTGGTAAATAAAGGTGTTCTCACCTCTCTTACCTGGTTAATAAAGGTGTTCTCACCTCTCCTACCTGGTTAAATAAAGGTGTTCTCTACCCTCCTACCTGGTTAAATAAAGGTGTTCTCACCTCTCCTACCTGGTTAAATAAAGGTGTTCTCAACCCTCCTACCTGGTTAAATAAAGGTGTTCTCACCTCTCCTACCTGGTAAATAAAGGTGTTCTCACCTCTCTTACCTGGTTAAATAAAGGTGTTCTCACCTCTCCTACCTGGTTAAATAAAGGTGTTCTCTACCCTCCTACCTGGTTAAATAAAGGTGTTCTCTACCCTCCTACCTGGTTAAATAAAGGGGTTCCACCTCTCCTACCTGGTTAAATAAAGGTGTTCTCTACCCTCCTACCTGGTTAAATAAAGGTGTTCTCTACCCTCCTACCTGTTTAAATAAAGGTGTTCTCTACCCTCCTACCTGGTTAAATAAAGGTGTTCTCTACCCTCCTACCTTGTTAAATAAAGGTGTTCTCTACCCTTCTACCTGGTTAAATAAAGGTGTTCTCACCTCTCCTACCTGGTTAAATAAAGGTGTTCTCAACCCTCCTACCTGGTTAAATAAGGTGTTCTCTACCCTCCTACCTGGTTAAATAAAGGTGTTCTCACCTCTCCTACCTGGTTAAATAAAGGTGTTCTCTACCCTCCTACCTGGTTAAATAATGGTGTTCTCAACTCTCCTACCTGGTTAAATAAAGGTGTTCTCACCTCTCCTACCTGGTTAAATAAAGGTGTTCTCTACCCTCCTACCTGGTTAAATAAAGGTGTTCTCACCTCTCCTACCTGGTTAAATAAAGGTGTTCTCACCCCTCCTACCTGGTTAAATAAAGGTGTTCTCACCTCTCCTACCTGGTTAAATAAAGGTGTTCTCTACCCTCCTACCTGGTTAAATAAAGGTGTTCTCACCTCTCCTACCTGGTTAAATAAAGGTGTTCTCTACCCTCCTACCTGGTTAAATAAAGGTGTTCTCTACCCTCCTACCTGGTTAAATAAAGGTGTTCTCACCTCTCCTACCTGGTTAAATAACGGTGTTCTCACCTCTCCTACCTGGTTAAATAAAGGTGTTCTCACCTCTCCTACCTGGTTAAATAAAGGTGTTCTCACCTCTCCTACCTGGTTAAATAAAGGTGTTCTCACCTCTCCTACCTGGTTAAATAAAGGTGTTCTCAACCCTCCTACCTGGTTAAATAAGGTGTTCTCACCTCTCCTACCTGGTTAAATAAAGGTGTTCTCTACCCTCCTACCTGGTTAAATAAAGTGTTCTCACCTCTCCTACCTGGTTAAATAAAGGTGTTCTCAACCCTCCTACCTGGTTAAATAAAGGTGTTCTCACCTCTCCTACCTGGTAAATAAAGGTGTTCTCACCTCTCTTACCTGGTTAAATAAAGGTGTTCTCACCTCTCCTACCTGGTTAAATAAAGGTGTTCTCTACCCTCCTACCTGGTTAAATAAAGGTGTTCTCTACCCTCCTACCTGGTTAAATAAAGTGTTCTCACCTCTCCTACCTGGTTAAATAAAGGTGTTCTCTACCCTCGTACCTGGTTAAATAAAGGTGTTCTCTACCCTCCTACCTGGTTAAATAAAGGTGTTCTCACCTCTCCTATCTGGTTAAATAAAGGTGTTCTCTACCCTCCTACCTGGTTAAATAAAGGTGTTCCACCTCTCCTACCTGGTTAAATAAAGGTGTTCTCTACCCTCCTACCTGGTTAAATAAAGGTGTTCTCTACCCTCCTACCTGGTTAAATAAAGGTGTTCTCTACCCTCCTACCTGGTTAAATAAAGGTGTTCTCTACCCTCCTACCTGGTTAAATAAAGGTGTTCTCTACCCTCCTACCTGGTTAAATAAAGGTGTTCTCACCTCTCCTACCTGGTTAAATAAAGGTGTTCTCACCCTCCTACCTGGTTAAATAAAGGTGTTCTCACCCTCCTACCTGGTTAAATAAAGGTGTTCTCACCTCTCCTACCTGGTTAAATAAAGGTGTTCTCTACCCTCCTACCTGGTTAAATAAAGGTGTTCTCACCTCTCCTACCTGGTTAAATAAAGGTGTTCTCACCTCTCCTACCTGGTTAAATAAAGGTGTTCTCTACCCTCCTACCTGGTTAAATAAAGGTGTTCTCACCTCTCCTACCTGGTTAAATAAAGGTGTTCTCACCCCTCCTACCTGGTTAAATAAAGGTGTTCTCACCTCTCCTACCTGGTTAAATAAAGGTGTTCTCTACCCTCCTACCTGGTTAAATAAAGGTGTTCTCACCTCTCCTACCTGGTTAAATAAAGGTGTTCTCTACCCTCCTACCTGGTTAAATAAAGGTGTTCTCTACCCTCCTACCTGGTTAAATAAAGGTGTTCTCACCTCTCCTACCTGGTTAAATAAAGGTGTTCTCACCTCTCCTACCTGGTTAAATAAAGGTGTTCTCACCTCTCCTACCTGGTTAAATAAAGGTGTTCTCACCTCTCCTACCTGGTTAAATAAAGGTGTTCTCACCTCTCCTACCTGGTTAAATAAAGGTGTTCTCACCCTCCTACCTGGTTAAATAAAGGTGTTCTCACCTCTCCTACCTGGTTAAATAAAGGTGTTCTCACCTCTCCTACCTGGTTAAATAAAGGTGTTCTCACCTCTCCTACCTGGTTAAATAAAGGTGTTCTCTACCCTCCTACCTGGTTAAATAAAGGTGTTCTCACCTCTCCTACCTGGTTAAATAAAGGTGTTCTCACCTCTCCTACCTGGTTAAATAAAGGTGTTCTCACCTCTCCTACCTGGTTAAATAAAGGTGTTCTCACCTCTCCTACCTGGTTAAATAAAGGTGTTCTCACCTCTCCTACCTGGTTAAATAAAGGTGTTCTCACCCTCCTACCCGGTTAAATAAAGGTGTTCTCACCTCTCCTACCTGGTTAAATAAAGGTGTTCTCACCTCTCCTACCTGGTTAAATAAAGGTGTTCTCACCTCTCCTACCTGGTTAAATAAAGGTGTTCTCACCCTCCTACCTGGTTAAATAAAGGTGTTCTCACCTCTCCTACCTGGTTAAATAAAGGTGTTCTCACCCTCCTACCTGGTTAAATAAAGGTGTTCTCACCTCTCCTACCTGGTTAAATAAAGGTGTTCTCTACCCTCCTACCTGGTTAAATAAAGGTGTTCTCACCTCTCCTACCTGGTTAAATAAAGGTGTTCTCACCCTCCTACCTGGTTAAATAAAGGTGTTCTCTACCCTCCTACCTGGTTAAATAAAGGTGTTCTCACCTCTCCTACCTGGTTAAATAAAGGTGTTCTCACCTCTCCTACCTGGTTAAATAAAGGTGTTCTCTACCCTCCTACCTGGTTAAATAAAGGTGTTCTCACCTCTCCTACCTGGTTAAATAAAGGTGTTCTCTACCCTCCTACCTGGTTAAATAAAGGTGTTCTCACCCTCCTACCTGGTTAAATAAAGGTGTTCTCACCCTCCTACCTGGTTAAATAAAGGTGTTCTCACCTCTCCTACCTGGTTAAATAAAGGTGTTCTCTACCCTCCTACCTGGTTAAATAAAGGTGTTCTCACCTCTCCTACCTGGTTAAATAAAGGTGTTCTCACCTCTCCTACCTGGTTAAATAAAGGTGTTCTCTACCCTCCTACCTGGTTAAATAAAGGTGTTCTCACCTCTCCTACCTGGTTAAATAAAGGTGTTCTCTACCCTCCTACCTGGTTAAATAAAGGTGTTCTCACCTCTCCTACCTGGTTAAATAAAGGTGTTCTCACCTCTCCTACCTGGTTAAATAAAGGTGTTCTCACCTCTCCTACCTGGTTAAATAAAGGTGTTCTCACCCTCCTACCTGGTTAAATAAAGGTGTTCTCTACCCTCCTACCTGGTTAAATAAAGGTGTTCTCTACCCTCCTACCTGGTTAAATAAAGGTGTTCTCACCTCTCCTACCTGGTTAAATAAAGGTGTTCTCAACCCTCCTACCTGGTTAAATAAAGGTGTTCTCTACCCTCCTACCTGGTTAAATAAAGGTGTTCTCACCTCTCCTACCTGGTTAAATAAAGGTGTTCTCACCCTCCTACCTGGTTAAATAAAGGTGTTCTCACCTCTCCTACCTGGTTAAATAAAGGTGTTCTCACCTCTCCTACCTGGTTAAATAAAGGTGTTCTCACCCTCCTACCTGGTTAAATAAAGGTGTTCTCACCTCTCCTACCTGGTTAAATAAAGGTGTTCTCACCTCTCCTACCTGGTTAAATAAAGGTGTTCTCACCTCTCCTACCTGGTTAAATAAAGGTGTTCTCTACCCTCCTACCTGGTTAAATAAAGGTGTTCTCACCTCTCCTACCTGGTTAAATAAAGGTGTTCTCTACCCTCCTACCTGGTTAAATAAAGGTGTTCTCACCCTCCTACCTGGTTAAATAAAGGTGTTCTCACCTCTCCTACCTGGTTAAATAAAGGTGTTCTCACCTCTCCTACCTGGTTAAATAAAGGTGTTCTCACCTCTCCTACCTGGTTAAATAAAGGTGTTCTCACCTCTCCTACCTGGTTAAATAAAGGTGTTCTCACCTCTCCTACCTGGTTAAATAAAGGTGTTCTCACCCTCCTACCTGGTTAAATAAAGGTGTTCTCACCTCTCCTACCTGGTTAAATAAAGGTGTTCTCACCTCTCCTACCTGGTTAAATAAAGGTGTTCTCACCTCTCCTACCTGGTTAAATAAAGGTGTTCTCTACCCTCCTACCTGGTTAAATAAAGGTGTTCTCACCTCTCCTACCTGGTTAAATAAAGGTGTTCTCACCTCTCCTACCTGGTTAAATAAAGGTGTTCTCACCTCTCCTACCTGGTTAAATAAAGGTGTTCTCACCTCTCCTACCTGGTTAAATAAAGGTGTTCTCACCCTCCTACCTGGTTAAATAAAGGTGTTCTCACCTCTCCTACCTGGTTAAATAAAGGTGTTCTCACCTCTCCTACCTGGTTAAATAAAGGTGTTCTCACCTCTCCTACCTGGTTAAATAAAGGTGTTCTCTACCCTCCTACCTGGTTAAATAAAGGTGTTCTCACCTCTCCTACCTGGTTAAATAAAGGTGTTCTCACCCTCCTACCTGGTTAAATAAAGGTGTTCTCACCTCTCCTACCTGGTTAAATAAAGGTGTTCTCTACCCTCCTACCTGGTTAAATAAAGGTGTTCTCACCTCTCCTACCTGGTTAAATAAAGGTGTTCTCACCCTCCTACCTGGTTAAATAAAGGTGTTCTCACCTCTCCTACCTGGTTAAATAAAGGTGTTCTCACCTCTCCTACCTGGTTAAATAAAGGTGTTCTCACCTCTCCTACCTGGTTAAATAAAGGTGTTCTCACCTCTCCTACCTGGTTAAATAAAGGTGTTCTCACCTCTCCTACCTGGTTAAATAAAGGTGTTCTCACCTCTCCTACCTGGTTAAATAAAGGTGTTCTCACCTCTCCTACCTGGTTAAATAAAGGTGTTCTCACCTCTCCTACCTGGTTAAATAAAGGTGTTCTCACCCTCCTACCTGGTTAAATAAAGGTGTTCTCACCTCTCCTACCTGGTTAAATAAAGGTGTTCTCCCCTCCTACCTGGTTAAATAAAGGTGTTCTCACCCCTCCTACCTGGTTAAATAAAGGTGTTCTCTACCCTCCTACCTGGTTAAATAAAGGTGTTCTCTACCCTCCTACCTGGTTAAATAAAGGTGTTCTCTACCCTCCTACCTGGTTAAATAAAGGTGTTCTCACCTCTCCTACCTGGTTAAATAAAGGTGTTCTCACCTCTCCTACCTGGTTAAATAAAGGTGTTCTCACCTCTCCTACCTGGTTAAATAAAGGTGTTCTCACCTCTCCTACCTGGTTAAATAAAGGTGTTCTCACCCTCCTACCTGGTTAAATAAAGGTGTTCTCAACTCTCCTACCTGGTTAAATAAAGGTGTTCTCACCTCTCCTACCTGGTTAAATAAAGGTGTTCTCACCCTCCTACCTGGTTAAATAAAGGTGTTCTCACCTCTCCTACCTGGTTAAATAAAGGTGTTCTCACCCCTCCTACCTGGTTAAATAAAGGTGTTCTCACCTCTCCTACCTGGTTAAATAAAGGTGTTCTCACCCTCCTACCTGGTTAAATAAAGGTGTTCTCACCTCTCCTACCTGGTTAAATAAAGGTGTTCTCACCCTCCTACCTGGTTAAATAAAGGTGTTCTCACCCTCCTACCTGGTTAAATAAAGGTGTTCTCACCTCTCCTACCTGGTTAAATAAAGGTGTTCTCACCTCTCCTACCTGGTTAAATAAAGGTGTTCTCACCTCTCCTACCTGGTTAAATAAAGGTGTTCTCACCTCTCCTACCTGGTTAAATAAAGGTGTTCTCACCTCTCCTACCTGGTTAAATAAAGGTGTTCTCAACCCTCCTACCTGGTTAAATAAAGGTGTTCTCTACCCTCCTACCTGGTAAATAAAGGTGTTCTCACCTCTCCTACCTGGTTAAATAAAGGTGTTCTCACCTCTCCTACCTGGTTAAATAAAGGTGTTCTCTACCCTCCTACCTGGTTAAATAAAGGTGTTCTCACCTCTCCTACCTGGTTAAATAAAGGTGTTCTCACCTCTCCTACCTGGTTAAATAAAGGTGTTCTCACCTCTCCTACCTGGTTAAATAAAGGTGTTCTCACCTCTCCTACCTGGTTAAATAAAGGTGTTCTCACCCTCCTACCTGGTTAAATAAAGGTGTTCTCACCTCTCCTACCTGGTTAAATAAAGGTGTTCTCACCTCTCCTACCTGGTTAAATAAAGGTGTTCTCACCTCTCCTACCTGGTTAAATAAAGGTGTTCTCACCCTCCTACCTGGTTAAATAAAGGTGTTCTCACCCTCCTACCTGGTTAAATAAAGGTGTTCTCACCTCTCCTACCTGGTTAAATAAAGGTGTTCTCACCCTCCTACCTGGTTAAATAAAGGTGTTCTCTACCCTCCTACCTGGTTAAATAAAGGTGTTCTCACCCTCCTACCTGGTTAAATAAAGGTGTTCTCTACCCTCCTACCTGGTTAAATAAAGGTGTTCTCTACCCTCCTACCTGGTTAAATAAAGGTGTTCTCACCTCTCCTACCTGGTTAAATAAAGGTGTTCTCACCCTCCTACCTGGTTAAATAAAGGTGTTCTCACCCTCCTACCTGGTTAAATAAAGGTGTTCTCACCTCTCCTACCTGGTTAAATAAAGGTGTTCTCACCTCTCCTACCTGGTTAAATAAAGGTGTTCTCAACTCTCCTACCTGGTTAAATAAAGGTGTTCTCACCTCTCCTACCTGGTTAAATAAAGGTGTTCTCTACCCTCCTACCTGGTTAAATAAAGGTGTTCTCACCTCTCCTACCTGGTTAAATAAAGGTGTTCTCACCTCTCCTACCTGGTTAAATAAAGGTGTTCTCACCTCTCCTACCTGGTTAAATAAAGGTGTTCTCTACCCTCCTACCTGGTTAAATAAAGGTGTTCTCACCTCTCCTACCTGGTTAAATAAAGGTGTTCTCTACCTCCTACCTGGTAAATAAAGGTGTTCTCTACCCTCCTCACCTGGTTAAATAAAGGTGTTCTCCTCTCCTACCTGGTTAAATAACGGTGTTCTCACCTCTCCTACCTGGTTAAATAAAAGTGTTCTCACCTCTCCTACCTGGTTAAATAAAGGTGTTCTCACCTCTCCTACCTGGTTAAATAAAGGTGTTCTCACCTCTCCTACCTGGTTAAATAAAGGTGTTCTCAACCCTCCTACCTGGTTAAATAAAGGTGTTCTCTACCCTCCTACCTGGTAAATAAAGGTGTTCTCACCTCTCCTACCTGGTTAAATAAAGGTGTTCTCACCTCTCCTACCTGGTTAAATAAAGGTGTTCTCTACCCTCCTACCTGGTTAATAAGGTGTCTCACCTCTCCTACCTGGTTAAATAAAGTGTTCTCACCTCTCCTACCTGGTTAAATAAAAGGTGTTCTCACCTCTCCTACCTGGTTAAATAAAGGTGTTCTCACCTCTCCTACCTGGTTAAATAAAGGTGTTCTCAACCCTCCTACCTGGTTAAATAAAGGTGTTCTCACCTCTCCTACCTGGTAAATAAAGGTGTTCTCAACTCTCCTACCTGGTTAAATAAAGGTGTTCTCACCTCTCCTACCTGGTTAAATAAAGGTGTTCTCTACCCTCCTACCTGGTTAAATAAAGGTGTTCTCACCCTCTCCTACCTGGTTAAATAAAGGTGTTCTCACCCCTCCTACCTGGTTAAATAAAGGTGTTCTCACCTCTCCTACCTGGTTAAATAAAGGTGTTCTCTACCCTCCTACCTGGTTAAATAAAGGTGTTCTCACCTCTCCTACCTGGTTAAATAAAGGTGTTCTCTACCCTCCTACCTGGTTAAATAAAGGTGTTCTCTACCCTCCTACCTGGTTAAATAAAGGTGTTCTCACCTCTCCTACCTGGTTAAATAAAGGTGTTCTCACCTCTCCTACCTGGTTAAATAAAGGTGTTCTCACCTCTCCTACCTGTGTTAAATAAAGGTGTTCTCCACCTCTCCTACCTGGTTAAATAAAGGTGTTCTCACCTCTCCTACCTGGGTTAAATAAAGGTGTTCTCACCATCTCCTACCTGGTTAAATAAAGGGTGTCTCAACCCTCCTACCTGGTTTACAATAAAGGTGTTCTCACCCTCTCCTACCTGGTAAATAAAGGGTTCTCCACCTCTCCTACCTGTGTTAACATAAAGGTGTTCTCACCTCTCCTACCTTGGTTAACATAAAGGTGTTCTCTACCCTCTGCCTCACCTGGTTAAATAAAGGTGTCTCACCTCTCCTACCTGGTTAATAAAGGTGTTCTCACCCCTCCTACCTGGTTAAATAAACCGGGTGTTCTCACCTCTCTCTACCTGGTTAAAGTAAAGGGTGTCTCGTACCCTCCTACCTGGTTAAATAAAGGGTGTTCTCACCTCTCCTCACCTGACGTTTAAATAAAGGTGTTCATCTACCCTCCTACCTGGTTAAATAAGGTGTTCTCTAGCCCTCCTACCTGGTTAAAATAAAGGTGTTCTCACCTCTCCTACCTGGTTAAATAAAGGTGTTCTCTACCCTCCTACCTGGTTAAATAAAGGTGTTCTCACCTCTCCTACCTGGTTAAATAAAGGTGTTCTCTACCCTCCTACCTGGTTAAATAAAGGTGTTCTCTACCCTCCTACCTGGTTAAATAAAGGTGTTCTCTACCCTCCTACCTGGTTAAATAAAGGTGTTCTCTACCCTCCTACCTGGTTAAATAAAGGTGTTCTCTACCCTCCTACCTGGTTAAATAAAGGTGTTCTCACCTCTCCTACCTGGTTAAATAAAGGTGTTCTCTACCCTCCTACCTCGTTAAATAAAGGTGTTCTCTACCCTCCTACCTGGTTAAATAAAGGTGTTCTCACCTCTTCTATCTGGTTAAATAAAGGTGTTCTCTACCCTCCTACCTGGTTAAATAAAGGTGTTCCACCTCTCCTACCTGGTTAAATAAAGGTGTTCTCTACCCTCCTACCTGGTTAAATAATGGTGTTCTCAACTCTCCTACCTGGTTAAATAAAGGTGTTCTCACCTCTCCTACCTGGTTAATAAAGGTGTTCTCACCTCTCCTACCTGGTTAAATACAGGTGTTCTCACCTCTCCTACCTGGTTAAATAAAGGTGTTCTCACCTCTCCTACCTGGTTAAATAAAGGTGTTCTCACCTCTCCTACCTGGTTAAATAAAGGTGTTCTCACCTCTCCTACCTGGTTAAATAAAGGTGTTCTCACCTCTCCTACCTGGTTAAATAAAGGTGTTCTCACCTCTCCTACCTGGTTAAATAAAGGTGTTCTCACCTCTCCTACCTGGTTAAATACAGGTGTTCTCACCTCTCCTACCTGGTTAAATACAGGTGTTCTCACCTCTCCTACCTGGTTAAATACAGGTGTTCTCACCTCTCCTACCTGGTTAAATAAAGGTGTTCTCACCTCTCCTACCTGGTTAAATAAAGGTGTTCTCACCTCTCCCTAACCTGGTTAAATACAGGTGTTCTCACCTCTCCTACCTGGTTAAATAAAGGTGTTCTCACCTCTCCTACCTGGTTAAATAAAGTGTTCTCACCTCTCCTACCTGGTTAAATAAAGGTGTTCTCACCTCTCCTACCTGGTTAAATAAAGGTGTTCTCACCTCTCCTACCTGGTTAAATAAAGGTGTTCTCACCTCTCCTACCTGTTAAATAAAGGTGTTCTCACCACTCCTACCGGTTAAATAAGGTGTTCTCTCCCTCCTACCTGGTTAAATACAGGTGTTCTCACCTCTCCTACCTGGTTAAATACAGGGTTCTCACCTCTCCTACCTGGTTAAATAAAGGTGTTCTCACTCTCCTACCTGGTTAAATAAAGGTGTTCTCACCTCTCCTACCTGGTTAAATAAAGGTGTTCTCACCTCTCCTACCTGGTTAAATACAGGTGTTCTCACCTCTCCTACCTTGTGTTAAATACAGGTGTTCTCACCTCTCCTACCTGGTTAAATACAGGGTTCTCAACCCTCCTACCTGGTTAAATACAGTGTTTCTCACCTCTCCTACCTGGTTAAATACAGGTGTTCTCACCTCTCCTACCTGGTTAATACAGGTGTTCTCACCTCTCCTACCTGGTTAAATACAGTGGTCTCACCTCTCCTACCTGGTTAAATAAAGGTGTTCTCTACCCTCCTACCTGGTTAAATACAGGTGTTCTCACCTCTCCTACCTGGTTAAATACAGGTGTTCTCACCTCTCCTACCTGGGTAAATACAGGTGTTCCACCTCCTACCTGGTTAAATAAGGTGTTCTCACCTCTCCTACCTGGTTAAATACAGGTGTTCTCACCTCTCCTACCTGGTTAAATACAGGTGTTCTCACCTCTCCTACCTGGTTAAATACAGGGTCTCAACCCTCCTACCTGGTTTAAATACAGGTGTTCTCACCTCTCCTACCTGGTTAAATACAGGTGTTCTCACCTCTCCTACCTGGTTAAATACAGGTGTTCTCACCTCTCCTACCTGGTTAAATACAGGTGTTCTCACCTCTCCTACCTGGTTAAATAAAGGTGTTCTCTACCCTCCTACCTGGTTAAATACAGGTGTTCTCACCTCTCCTACCTGGTTAAATACAGGTGTTCTCACCTCTCCTACCTGGTTAAATACAGGTGTTCTCACCTCTCCTACCGTGGTTAAATACAGGTGTTCTCACCTCTCCTACCTGGTTAAATAAAGGTGTTCTCTACCCTCCTACCTGGTTAAATACAGGTGTTCTCACCTCTCCTACCTGGTTAAATACAGGTGTTC
Organism: Oncorhynchus kisutch; assembly: GCF_002021735.2. Classification (NCBI taxonomy): domain Eukaryota; kingdom Metazoa; phylum Chordata; class Actinopteri; order Salmoniformes; family Salmonidae; genus Oncorhynchus; species Oncorhynchus kisutch. Next base: position 16,754,331 of record NW_022261984.1, read on the forward strand.
TCACCTCTCCTACCTGGTTAAATACAGGTGTTCTCACCTCTCCTACCTGGTTAAATACAGGTGTTCTCACCTCTCCTACCTGGTTGCGTTTCAGGATGTGATTTGATGGAATAATAATTGTAATATAAATGTGCGTAAAACACGACGCTCTAGAATATCCAATGAAAGATAAAGGAATACATTATTACAGCCTGCTATCCAGGCTGTATCACAACCTGACGGGATTGGCCCAGCGTCGTCCGGGTTTGGCCGGTGTAAGCCGTCATTGTAAATAAGAATTTGTTCTTAATTGACTTGTCTAGTTAAGTAAAGGTTAAATATACAAAATGTTTTAACAAATGAACAGAACCAGTTTTAGTCTTCAATATTCTCCCCACATTCTTTCTAATGCTGACTAAAAACATTTTCAATGTCAGTCAAAGAGAGGAGATATGACTGGGTTTATTATGTCATTTTACATAGACAAACACAGAATCATATATGAGACGTCCCCTGTGGTCAAAATCACCACGTTGTACTACCGTACAGAATCATATATGAGACAATAGCAGCCCCCTGTGGTCAAATCCCCACATTACACTCACAAACAGAATCATATGTGAGACAACACCATCCCCCTGTGGTCAAATCCCCACATTACACTCACAAACATAATCATATGTGAGACAACAGCACCCCCCTGTGATCAAATCCCCACATTACACTCACACACAGAATCATATGTGACACAACAGCACCCCCCTGTGATCAAAACCCCACATTACACTAACACACAGGATCATATGTGAGGATAAATGATAATAAACTTTTTTTTAAATATTTTTAAATATTTTTTCGTATTTTTGCAAACAACATTAATCAACATTATAGATGTCAAATGTAGGTCAATGTCTGGAAAATCTGAAAATATATGAAATCTGAATATACACTCAGTGGCCAGTTTATTAGGTACACCATCCTGTACACGGAAATGGTTCACAACTTGGTACTAGATGACCTAATAAACTGTCCACTTCACATTATTATTTATTTTATTTTAAACAAAACAATAAATACAAAGGCATAATATTCACAGATAATCACAGATAATGACAGATAATCATAATAATCACAGATAATCACAGATAATCACAGATAATCACAGATAATGACAGATAATCATATGAATCACAGATAATGACCAGCTTTACAATTTCATCAATTTACTTTTTCATCAATAATAATTCAACTTCATCAACTTCCTGAACTGTTTTTTTGTACATTTTCATTTAAATTTGTTTCTGCATCACCACCCTGATCATTAACTGCTTCAGATACAAAGGGTTGATCCCTCTGGTGGTGTTGAAGGTGGTGTTGAAAATCGTGTTGAAGGTGGTGTTGAAGATCGTGTTGAAAGTGGTGTTGGAGGTGGTGTTGAAGATCGTGTTGAAGATCGTGTTGAAGGTGGTGTTGGAGGTCGTGTTGAAGGTGGTGTTGAAGGTGGAGTTGGAGTTGGTGTTGGAGGTTTATGTAAATTATCAATTATGTCAAAAGCTAAATCTGATATTTTATCCCAATCAAATGTATGATCGTCTCCTACTGCCCCCTCACCTCTCTGAGTCTCTGGAACGGACACTGGTGGGTTATTTTCCCCCGCATCACTATTTACCCTAGGGTCTTTATTCTGGTCTTTATTCGTTGTCTGAGTAAGGGGTATTATTTGGCTCCCTTCACTATTTACCCTAAGGTCTTTATTCTGGTCTTTATTCGTTGTCTGAGTAAGGGGTATTATTTGGCTCCCTTCACTATTTACCCTAGGGTCTTTATTCTGGTCTTTATTCGTTGTCTGAGTAAGGGGTATTATTTGGCTCCCATCACTATTTACCCTAGGGTCTTTATTCTGGTCTTTATTCGTTGTCTGAGTAAGGGGTATTATTTACCCCTGTCTGCACATTATGTCCTAAATCTATTCTATCACATCCAGAAATCTGCTCCTTTTATGGCGGACTGCACTAGCATCGAATAGTGCCCACGATATGCAACTTTTCAGGAAAGTCAGGAACCAATACATGCAGTCAGTCAGGAAAGCAAAGACTACCTTTTTCAAACAGAAATTTGCATCCTGTAACTCCAAAAGTTTTGGGTCACTGTAAAGTCCATGGAGAAAAAGTGCACCTCCTCCCAGCTGCCCACTGCACTAAGGCTAGGTAACACAGGGTCCAGATATCATAACCGCCATCGATAAAAGACAGTACTGTGCAGCCGTCTTCATAGACCTGGCCAAGGCTTTCGACTCTGTCAATCACCACATTCTTATCGGCAGACTCAACAGCCTTGGTTTCTCAAATGACTGCCTCGCCTAGTTCACCAACTACTTCTCAGATAGAGTTCAGTGCTTAAAATCGGAGGGCCTGTTGTCCGGACATCTAGCAGTCTTCACCTGCAGAGACTTCACACTAAAAGTCTTGTTGTTCACTCATACTTCAAGTCTGAAACTTTGCACATACACTGCTGCCATCTTGTGGACACAATCGGAATTACAACCAGATGGCTAGAACTACGACCTTTCTGTTGCATTTCAAAGATGGTGGTAGATACGTTTTTTTCTTTGTATTATCTTCTACCAGATCTAATGTGTTGTCTGGGTGTTCTAAATGTCTGGGTGTTCTAAATGTCTGGGTGTTCTAAATGTCTGGGTGTTCTAAATGTCCGGGTGTTCTAAATGTTTGAGTGTTCTAAATGTCTGGGTGTTCTAAATGTCTGGGTGTTCTAAATGTCTGGGTGTTCTAAATGTCTCGGTGTTCTAAATGTCTGGGTGTTCTAAATGTCTGGCTGTTCTAAATGTCTGGGTGTTCTAAATGTCTGGGTGTTCTAAATGTCTGGGTGTTCTAAATGTCTGGGTGTTCTAAATGTCTGAGTGTGTTAGATCTCATGTGTTACATTCTCCTACATTCAATTCACATTTCCACACACTTCAAAGTGTTTCCTTTCAAATGGTACCAATAACATGCATATCCTTGCTTCAGGTCCTGAGCTACAGGCAGTTAGATTTGGGTGTGTCATTTAGGAGAAAATTGGTAAAAAGTGGGTATCCTTATTAAACTCAGACGGGGCACACACCCACTCCTCTGAATAGCAGGCTATTGATTGGTTGAAATGCAGTTAGCCACTGATGCCTTCCAAACCACTCGTTGTTGAATTTGCAACTTGTTGTGTAATGTTTATGTCCAATGGCCTCTCCCCCTGACCTCTCCCCCTGTCCTCTCCCCCTGACCTGTCCTCTCCCCCTGTCCTCTCCCCCTGACCTGTCCTCTCCCCCTGTCCTCTCCCCCTGACCTGTCCTCTCCCCCTGTCCTCTCCCCCTGTCCTCTCCCCCTCCTCTCCTCTCCTCTGTAATGTTTATGTCCAATGGCCTCTCCCCCTGACCTGTCCTCTCCCCCTGTCCTCTCCCCCTGTCCTCTCCCCCTGTCCTCTCCCCCTGTCCTCTCCCCCTCCTCTCCTCTGTAATGTTTATGTCCAATGGCCTCTCCCCCTGACCTGTCCTCTCCCCCTGACCTGTCCTCTCCCCCTGACCTCTCCCCCTGTCCTCTCCCCCTGTCCTCTCCCCCTCCTCTCCTCTGTTGTGTAATGTTTATGTCCAATGGCCTCTCCCCCTGACCTGTCCTCTCCCCCTGTCCTCTCCCCCTGTCCTCTCCCCCTGTCCTCTCCCCCTGTCCTCTCCTCTGTTGTGTAATGTTTATGTCCAATGGCCGATACGTTTTTTATTTATTTATTTATGCTTTATCTATAATTTCTCTTCATATGACAAGAATTAAAATGGATTTGCCAGCAGATTGTCGACGTGATTCATGATGAGGCCTGCTAACTTGCTAGCCAAGATTTTGAAAGTATAATGTTGACTTGATCAGTCCAATCAGAGCTGCGGTAGATACGATGTGATTTGACATCATTTTATCTGTGGCCAATGACCTTGAGCCTTCTTGGATGGGCACTTCTAACGTAACTCCACGACATCACACTAGGGGCTTGAATTTTCAAGCTCTACCCTTAGATTTGGCGGTGACGAAGTGTCCCCGTGAGTGACAGAACACTGAGCCAAATCACGGCGCAACTAGAGAACATTACCAACCCCTACACTCCGCTGGCTGCCCCAACACCACAGAGAGCTGGGCTGAAACACCTGCATTTTGGAGCTCAAGAAACTTACTCAAGAAAGGAAAAAAAAGAGACCATGTTTGTATGCAGCTTTATTAACAGAAATATTTTTACATTGTTTGCAAACTGATATGTTCCACATATTAATGCCCCAATAACATGCTAAACAGGGACCTCCCCCCCCATGGTTGTACATGTATTATATAATCTGACCAAGTTGGATCAACACCTTCATGTTCTGAGAGCTACAAAGAAATGTATGAAAAAGGAAATGAAAATTATGCATCAGAACGTCTGATAAATGTTTTAAAAAATACTTGTAAAATGAAACAAAGTTTAAATAACAAGAGACATCACACTGTAGTAGAGACTGGTAGAATCAGTAGAGACTGGTAGAATCAGTAGAGACTGGTAGAATCAGTAGAGACTGGTAGAATCAGTAGAGACTGGTAGAATCAGTAGAGACTGGTAGAATCCCACTGTAGTAGAGACTGGTAGAATCAGTAGAGACTGGTAGAATCCCACTGTAGTAGAGACTGGTAGAATCCCACTGTAGTGGAGACTGGTAGAATCAGTAGAGACTGGTAGAATCAGTAGAGACTGGTAGATTCCCACTGTAGTAGAGACCGGTATAATCCCACTGTAATAGAGACTGGTAGAATCCCACTTTAGTAGAGACCGGTCCTGTAGTAGAGACTGGTAGAATCCCACTGTAGTAGAGACTGGTATAATCCCACTGTAATAGAGACTGGTAGAATCCCACTGTAGTAGAGACCGGTCCTGTAGTAGAGACTGGTAGAATCCCACTGTAGTAGAGACTGGTAGAATCCCACTGTAGTAGAGACCGGTAGAATCCCACTGTAGTAGAGACTGGTATAATCCCACTGTAGTAGAGACTGGTAGAATCCCACTGTAGTAGAGACTGGTAGAATCCCACTGTAGTAGAGACTGGTAGAATCCCACTGTAGTAGAGACTGGTAGAATCCCACTGTAGTAAAGACTGGTAGAATCCCCTGTAGCAGAGACTGGTAGAATCCCACTGTAGCAGAGACTGGTAGAATCAGTAGAGACCGGTAGAATCCCACTGTAGTAGAGACTGGTAGAATCTCACTGTAGTAGAGACTGGTAGAATCCCACTGTGGTAGAGACCAGTCGAATCCCACTGTAGTAGAGACTGGTAGAATCCCACTGTAGTGGAGACTGGTAGAATCAGTAGAGACTGGTAGAATCAGTAGAGACTGGTAGAATCAGTAGAGACTGGTAGAATCCCACTGTAGTAGAGACTGGTAGAATCAGTAGAGACTGGTAGAATCCCACTGTAGTAGAGACTGGTAGAATCCCACTGTAGTAGAGACTGGTAGAATCCTGCTGTAGTAGAGACCGGTAGAATTCCACTGTATCAGAGACTGGTAGAATCCCACTGTAGTGGAGACTGGTAGAATCCCACTGTAGTGGAGACTGGTAGAACTGTCAGACAACAAACCCAGCCCTAGTGTACTGAAAACAGACCCTATTGTTACTGACAACAGACCCAGTCCTAGTGTTACTGACAACAGACCCTATTGTTACTGACAACAGACCCAGTCCTAGTGTACTGAAAACAGACCTTATTGTTACTGACAACAGACCCAGTCCTAGTGTTACTGACAACAGACCCTATTGTTACAGACAACAGACCCAGTCCTAGTGTTACTGACAACAGACCCTATTGTTACTGACAACAGACCCTAGTGTTACTGACAACAGACCCTATTGTTACTGACAACAGACCCAGTCCTAGTGTTACTGACACCAGACCCTATTGTTACTGACAACAGACCCAGCCCTAGTGTTACTGACAACAGACCCTAGTGTTACTGACAACAGATCCTAGTGTTACTGACAACAGACCCATTCCTAGTGTTACTGACAACAGACCCTATTGTTACTGACAACAGACCCTAGTGTTATTGACAACAGACCCAGTCCTAGTGTTACTGACAACAGACCCTAGTGTGACTGACAACAGACCCAGCCCTAGTGTTACTGACAACAGACCCTAGTGTTATTGACAACAGACCCTAGTGTTACTGACAACAGACCCTAGTGTTACTGACAACAGACCCAAGTGTTACTGACAACAGACCCAGTCCTAGTGTTACTGACAACAGACCCTATTGTTACTGACAACAGACCCAGCCCTAGTGTTACTGACAACAGACCCTATTGTTACTGACAACAGACCCAGTCCTAGTGTTACTGACAACAGACCCAGTCCTAGTATTACTGACAACAGACCCAGTCCTAGTGTTACTGACAACAGACCCAGTCCTAGTGTTAATGACAACAGACCCAGTCCTAGTGTTACTGACAACAGACCCAGTCCTAGTGTTACTGACAACAGACCCTATTGTTACTGACAACAGACCCAGTCCTAGTGTTACTGACAACAGACCCAGTCCTAGTGTTACTGACAACAGACCCTATTGTTACTGACAACAGACCCAGTCCTAGTGTTACTGACAACAGACCCTAGTGTTACTGACAACAGACCCTAGTGTTACTGACAACAGACCCAGCCCTAGTGTTACTGACAACAGACCCAGCCCTAGTGTTACTGACAACAGACCCTATTGTTACTGACAACAGACCCTAGTGTTACTGACAACAGACCCAGTCCTAGTGTTACTGACAACAGACCCTAGTGTTACTGACAACAGACCCAGCCCTAGTGTTACTGACAACAGACCCAGTCCTAGTGTTACTGACAACAGACTCAGTCCTAGTGTTACTGACAACAGACCCAGTCCTAGTGTTACTGACAACAGACCCAGTCCTAGTGTTACTGACAACAGACCCAGTCCTAGTGTTACTGACAACAGACACAGTCCTAGTGTTACTGACAACAGACCCAGCCCTAGTGTTACTGACAACAGACCCAGCCCTAGTGTTACTGACAACAGACCCTAGTGTTACTGACAACAGACCCTATTGTTACTGACAACAGACCCTATTGTTACTGACAACAGACCCAGCCCTAGTGTTACTGACAACAGACCCTATTGTTACTGACAACAGACCCAGTCCTAGTGTTACTGACAACAGACCCAGTCCTAGTGTTACTGACAACAGACCCAGTCCTAGTGTTACTGACAACAGACTCAGTCCTAGTGTTACTGACAACAGACCCAGTCCTAGTGTTACTGACAACAGACCCTAGTGTTACTGACAACAGACCCTATTGTTACTGACAACAGACCCTATTGTTACTGACAACAGACCCAGTCCTAGTGTTACTGACAACAGACCCTATTGTTATTGACAACAGACCCTAGTGTTACTGACAACAGACCCAGTCCTAGTGTTACTGACAACAGACCCAGTCCTAGTGTTACTGACAACAGACCCAGTCCTAGTGTTACTGACAACAGACCCAGTCCTAGTGTTACTGACAACAGACCCAGTCCTAGTGTTACTGACAACAGACCCAGTCCTAGTGTTACTGACAACAGACCCAGTCCTGGTGTTACTGACAACAGACCCAGTCCTAGTGTTACTGACAACAGACCCAGTCCTAGTGTTACTGACAACAGACCCAGTCCTAGTGTTACTGACAACAGACCCTATTGTTACTGACAACAGACCCTAGTGTTACTGACAACAGACCCTATTGTTACTGACAACAGACCCTATTGTTACTGACAACAGACCCTATTGTTACTGACAACAGACCCTATTGTTACTGACAACAGACCCTAGTGTTACTGACAACAGACCCTATTGTTACTGACAACAGACCCTAGTGTTACTGACAACAGACCCAGTCCTAGTGTTACTGACAACAGACCCTATTGTTACTGACAACAGACCCTAGTGTTACTGACAACAGACTACTGTGATAAAATGATACACAGAGATGAATGACTATAAATACTGTTTGATTTGAATGAGACAAGATTGACTTTGAAAGTCAATATATATAAAAAATATTTAAATAAATAAAAAGAGTTCTTAACAGGTCGTGTGTTTTTTGAGGCTCAGACCAGGAGTATAGAGAAGGTGGTGTCTGGTCGGGTTCCTCTGGGGATATCTGATATGAGAGACCACCAGACTCAGACCAGGAGTATTAGAGGGGGTGGTGTCTGGTCGTGGTGGTGTCTGGTCGTGGTGGTGGTGGTGTCTGGTCGTGGTGGTGGTGGTGTCTGGTCGTGGTGGTGGTGGTGTCTGGTCGTGGTGGTGGTGGTGTCTGGTCGTGGTGGTGGTGTCTGGTCGTGGTGGTGGTGTCTGGTCGTGGTGGTGGTGTCAAGTTCCTCTGGGGATATCTGATATGAGACACCACCAGACTCAGACCAGGAGTATAGAGGGAGTGGTGTCTGGTCGTGGTGGTGGTGGTGTCTGGTCGTGGTGGTGGTGGTGGTGGTGTCTGGTCGTGGTGGTGGTGTCTGGTCGTGGTGTCTGGTCGTGGTGGTGGTGTCTGGTCGTGGTGGTGGTGTCAAGTTCCTCTGGGGATATCTGATATGAGACACCACCAGACTCAGACCAGGAGTATAGAGGGAGTGGTGTCTGGTCGTGGTGGTGGTGGTGTCTGGTCGTGGTGGTGGTGGTGTCTGGTGGTGGTGGTGGTGTCTGGTCGTGGTGGTGTCTGGTCGTGGTGGTGGTGTCTGGTCGTGGTGG
>NW_022261984.1:16768117-16775617 GCF_002021735.2 Oncorhynchus kisutch
TTAACCATCTCTCTGGGTGTGTATAGTAGAGTCCTGTGATGTTAACCATCTCTCTAGGGGTCTATAGTAGAGTCCAGGTGTGTTAACCATCTCTCTAAGTGTGTATAGTAGAGTCCTGTGATGTTAACCATCTCTCTAAGAGTCTATAGTAGAGTCCTGGGATGTTAACCATCTCTCTAGGTGTGTATAGTAGAGTCCTGGGATGTTAACCATCTCTCTATGTGTCTATAGTAGAGTCCTGGGATGTTAACCATCTCTCTAGGTGTGTATAGTAGAGTCCTGGGATGTTAACCATCTCTCTAGGTGTCTATAGTAGAGTCCTGGGATGTTATCCATCTCTCTAGGGGTCTATAGTAGAGTCATGGGATGTTAACCATCTCTCTAGGGGTCTATAGTAGAGTCCAGGTGTGTTAACCATCTCTCTAGGTGTCTATAGTAGAGTGCTGTGATGTTAACCATCTCTCTAGGTGTGTATAGTAGGTCCTGGTGTGTTAACCATCTCTCTAGGTGTGTATAGTAGAGTCCTGGGATGTTAACCATCTCTCTAGGGGTCTATAGTAGAGTCCAGGTGTGTTAACCATCTCTCTAGGTGTCTATAGTAGAGTCCTGGGATGTTAACCATCTCTCTAGGTGTGTATAGTAGAGTCCTGTGATGTTAACCATCTCTCTAGGTGTGTATAGTAGAGTCCTGTGATGTTAACCATCTCTCTAGGGGTCTATAGTAGAGTCCAGGTGTGTTAACCATCTCTCTAGGTGTGTATAGTAGAGTGCTGTGATGTTAACCATCTCTCTAGGTGTCTATAGTAGAGTCCAGGGGTGTTAACCATCTCTCTAGGTGTCTATAGTAGAGTCCTGGGATGTTAACCATCTCTCTAGGAGTCTATAGTAGAGTCCAGGTGTGTTAACCATCTCTCTAGGTGTCTATAGTAGAGTCCTGATGTGTTAACCATCTCTCTAGGTGTCTATAGTAGAGTCCTGGTGTGTTAACCATCTCTCTAGGTGTCTATAGTAGAGTCCTGGGATGTTAACCATCTCTCTAGGTGTCTATAGTAGAGTCCTGGTGTGTTAACCATCTCTCTAGGTGTCTATAGTAGAGTCCTGGTGTGTTAACCATCTCTCTAGGTGTCTATAGTAGAGTCCTGGGATGTTAACCATCTCTCTAGGGGTCTATAGTAGAGTCCTGGGATGTTAACCATCTCTCTAGGTGTCTATAGTAGAGTCCTGTGATGTTAACCATCTCTCTAGGTGTGTATAGTAGAGTCCTGGGATGTTAACCATCTCTCTAGGGGTCTATAGTAGAGTCCTGTGATGTTAACCATCTCTCTGGGTGTGTATAGTAGAGTCCTGTGATGTTAACCATCTCTCTAGGGGTCTATAGTAGAGTCCAGGTGTGTTAACCATCTCTCTAAGTGTGTATAGTAGAGTCCTGTGATGTTAACCATCTCTCTAGGAGTCTATAGTAGAGTCCTGGGATGTTAACCATCTCTCTAGGTGTGTATAGTAGAGTCCTGGGATGTTAACCATCTCTCTATGTGTCTATAGTAGAGTCCTGGGATGTTAACCATCTCTCTAGGTGTGTATAGTAGAGTCCTGGGATGTTAACCATCTCTCTAGGTGTCTATAGTAGAGTCCTGGGATGTTATCCATCTCTCTAGGGGTCTATAGTAGAGTCATGGGATGTTAACCATCTCTCTAGGGGTCTATAGTAGAGTCCAGGTGTGTTAACCATCTCTCTAGGTGTCTATAGTAGAGTGCTGTGATGTTAACCATCTCTCTAGGTGTGTATAGTAGGTCCTGGTGTGTTAACCATCTCTCTAGGTGTGTATAGTAGAGTCCTGGGATGTTAACCATCTCTCTAGGGGTCTATAGTAGAGTCCAGGTGTGTTAACCATCTCTCTAGGTGTCTATAGTAGAGTCCTGGGATGTTAACCATCTCTCTAGGTGTGTATAGTAGAGTCCTGTGATGTTAACCATCTCTCTAGGTGTGTATAGTAGAGTCCTGTGATGTTAACCATCTCTCTAGGGGTCTATAGTAGAGTCCAGGTGTGTTAACCATCTCTCTAGGTGTGTATAGTAGAGTGCTGTGATGTTAACCATCTCTCTAGGTGTCTATAGTAGAGTCCAGGGGTGTTAACCATCTCTCTAGGTGTCTATAGTAGAGTCCTGGGATGTTAACCATCTCTCTAGGAGTCTATAGTAGAGTCCAGGTGTGTTAACCATCTCTCTAGGTGTCTATAGTAGAGTCCTGATGTGTTAACCATCTCTCTAGGTGTCTATAGTAGAGTCCAGGTGTGTTAACCATCTCTCTAGGTGTCTATAGTAGAGTCCTGGTGTGTACCTGGTCAACAGGGTAGTGTGTTAGCCATCTCTCTAGGTGTGTATTGTAGAGTCCCGGGGTGAGACAGAGGTTCTGTAGTGATCGGATGTTGGACGGCGCCCCACGTTGAGCGCTGATGACATCATAGAAGGAGAGCATCGACCCGGTGCGTTCCTCATGAGCCTTCTGGTGCTGAAATACACACACACACACACCACACACACACACACACCACACACACACACCACACACACACACACACACACACACACACACCACACACACACACACACACACACACACACACACACACACACACACACACACACACACACACACACACACCACACACACACCACACACACACACACACACACACACCTTGAATTTGAATTGAAGTAGTAAACAGGAGACTGAATTTGATAAACAATGAGTGAACAAAACATTAAGAACGCCTTCCTGATATTGAGTTGAGCCCCCCTTTGCCCTCAGAGGAGGCTCGATTCGTCGGGGCAGGGACTCTACAAGGTGTTGGAAGTGTTCCACTGGGCAGGGACTCTACAAGGAGTCAATAGTGTTCCACAGGGCAGGGACTCTACAAGGAGTCAATAGTGTTCCACAGGGCAGGGACTCTACAAGGAGTCAATAGTGTTACACAGGGCAGGGACTCTACAAGGAGTCAATAGTGTTACACAGGGCAGGGACTCTACAAGGAGTCAATAGTGTTCCACAGGGCAGGGACTCTACAAGGAGTCAATAGTGTTCCACAGGGCAGGGACTCTACAAGGAGTCAATAGTGTTCCACATGGCAGGGACTCTACAAGGAGTCAATAGTGTTCCACAGGGCAGGGACTCTACAAGGAGTCAATAGTGTTCCACAGGGCAGGGACTCTACAAGGAGTCAATAGTGTTCCACAGGGCAGGGACTCTACAAGGTGTTGGATGTGTTGAAATCGTTCCCCAGGGATGCTGACCCATGTTGACTACAACACTTCCCACAGTTTGTCTTTTGGGTGGTTGAACCATTCTTGACATGCTTGGTAAACTGTTGAGCGTGAAAAACCCAGCAGCGTTGCAGTTCTTGACACAAACCCCCTGGTACCTATTGCCACCCCCCGTTCAAAGGCACTTCAATATGTTATCTTGCCCATTCTGAATGGCACACATATACAATCACTGTCTCAATTGTCTCAAGTCTTAAAAATCCTTCTTTAACCCGTCTCCTCCTCTTCATCTACACTGATTGAAGTGGATTTAACAGGTGACATCAATAAGGGATCATAGCTTTCACCTGGATTCACCTGGTCAGTCTGTGTCATGGAAACAGCAGGTGTTCTTAATGTTTTGTCCACTCGTTGTATATTTGGATCATAAAACATCAAACATGTCATTATATGCACATCAAGTATTGATGAAACAATTGACAAAAAACTGTATGTGAATATTTAAAGTTGTTACATTTCATTAGTCACTGATTGTCACGGTCTGACCATCGTTCGTATGTGTTTTCCGTGCTTCTCCACCTGCATTGCTTGCTGTTTGGGGTTTTAGGCTGGGTTTCTGTACAGCACTTTGAGATATCAGCTGATGTACGAAGGGCTATATAAATACATTTGATTTGATTTGATTTGATTTGATTTTCCTTGTTTTAGTGTTGGTCAGGACGTGAGCTGGGTGGGCATTCTATGTTGTGTGTCTGGTTTGTCTATTTCTATGTTTGGCCTGATATGGTTCTCAATCAGGGGCAGGTGTTGGTCGTTGTCTCTGATTGGGAACCATATTTAGGTAGCCTGTTTTGTGTTGGGTTTTGTGGGTGATTGTCCTTAGTGTCTTTGTTCCTGTCTAGTTTTCACTAGTATAGGCTGTTTTGTGTTGGGTTTTGTGGGTGATTGTCCTTAGTGTCCTTGTTCCTGTCTAGTTTTCACTAGTATAGGCTGTTTTGTGTTGGGTTTTGTGGGTGATTGTCCTTAGTGTCCTTGTTCCTGTCTAGTTTTCACTAGTATAGGCTGTTTTGTGTTGGGTTTTGTGGGTGATTGTCCTTAGTGTCCTTGTTCCTGTCTAGTTTTCACTAGTATAGGCTGTTTTGTGTTGGGTTTTGTGGGTGATTGTCCTTAGTGTCCTTGTTCCTGTCTAGTTTTCACTAGTATAGGCTGTTTTGTGTTGGGTTTTGTGGGTGATTGTCCTTAGTGTCCTTGTTCCTGTCTAGTTTTCACTAGTATAGGCTGTTTTGTGTTGGGTTTTGTGGGTGATTGTCCTTAGTGTCCTTGTTCCTGTCTAGTTTTCACTAGTATAGCCTGTTTTGTGTTGGGTTTTGTGGGTGATTGTCCTTAGTGTCCTTGTTCCTGTCTAGTTTTCACTAGTATAGGCTGTTTTGTGTTGGGTTTTGTGGGTGATTGTCCTTAGTGTCCTTGTTCCTGTCTAGTTTTCACTAGTATAGGCTGTTTTGTGTTGGGTTTTGTGGGTGATTGTCCTTAGTGTCCTTGTTCCTGTCTAGTTTTCACTAGTATAGGCTGTTTTGTGTTGGGTTTTGTGGGTGATTGTCCTTGTTCCTGTCTAGTTTTCACTAGTATAGGCTGTTTTGTGGGTGATTGTCCTTAGTGTCCTTGTTCCTGTCTAGTTTTCACTAGTATAGGCTGTTTTGTGTTGGGTTTTGTGGGTGATTGTCCTTAGTGTCCTTGTTCCTGTCTAGTTTTCACTAGTATAGGCTGTTTTGTGTTGGGTTTTGTGGGTGATTGTCCTTAGTGTCCTTGTTCCTGTCTAGTTTTCACTAGTATAGGCTGTTTTGTGTTGGGTTTTGTGGGTGATTGTCCTTAGTGTCCTTGTTCCTGTCTAGTTTTCACTAGTATAGGCTGTTTTGTGTTGGGTTTTGTGGGTGATTGTCCTTAGTGTCCTTGTTCCTGTCTAGTTTTCACTAGTATAGGCTGTTTTGTGTTGGGTTTTGTGGGTGATTGTCCTTAGTGTCCTTGTTCCTGTCTAGTTTTCACTAGTATAGGCTGTTAGTTTTCACTAGTATAGGCTGTTAGTTTTCACTAGTATAGGCTGTTAGTTTTCACTAGTATAGGCTGTTTTGTGTTGGGTTTGTGGGTGATTGTCCTTAGTGTCCTTGTTCCTGTCTAGTTTTCACTAGTATAGGCTGTTTTGTGTTGGGTTTTGTGGGTGATTGTCCTTAGTGTCCTTGTTCCTGTCTAGTTTTCACTAGTATAGGCTGTTTTGTGTTGGGTTTTGTGGGTGATTGTCCTTAGTGTCCTTGTTCCTGTCTAGTTTTCACTAGTATAGGCTGTTTTGTGTTGGGTTTTGTGGGTGATTGTCCTTAGTGTCCTTGTTCCTGTCTAGTTTTCACTAGTATAGGCTGTTTTGTGTTGGGTTTTGTGGGTGATTGTCCTTAGTGTCCTTGTTCCTGTCTAGTTTTCACTAGTATAGGCTGTTTTGTGTTGGGTTTTGTGGGTGATTGTCCTTAGTGTCCTTGTTCCTGTCTAGTTTTCACTAGTATAGGCTGTTTTGTGTTGGGTTTTGTGGGTGATTGTCCTTAGTGTCCTTGTTCCTGTCTAGTTTTCACTAGTATAGGCTGTTTTGTGTTGGGTTTTGTGGGTGATTGTCCTTAGTGTCCTTGTTCCTGTCTAGTTTTCACTAGTATAGGCTGTTTTGTGTTGGGTTTTGTGGGTGATTGTCCTTAGTGTCCTTGTTCCTGTCTAGTTTTCACTAGTATAGGCTGTTTTGTGTTGGGTTTTGTGGGTGATTGTCCTTAGTGTCCTTGTTCCTGTCTAGTTTTCACTAGTATAGGCTGTTTTGTGTTGGGTTTTGTGGGTGATTGTCCTTGTTCCTGTCTAGTTTTCACTAGTATAGGCTGTTTTGTGTTGGGTTTTGTGGGTGATTGTCCTTAGTGTCCTTGTTCCTGTCTAGTTTTCACTAGTATAGGCTGTTTTGTGTTGGGTTTTGTGGGTGATTGTCCTTAGTGTCCTTGTTCCTGTCTAGTTTTCACTAGTATAGGCTGTTTTGTGTTGGGTTTTGTGGGTGATTGTCCTTAGTGTCCTTGTTCCTGTCTAGTTTTCGCTGTTTCGGTTTTCGTTTAGTTTTTTGTTTAATATTGATTCGTGTTTTTTCGTTTTGTTCATTAAACATGGATCGCAATCTACACGCTGCATTTTGGTCCGACTCTCCTTCACACCTAGAAAACCGTTACACTGACACATGTTGTTCAATATGGGGGAGGGGGTACTACATTTCCCAGAATGCATTAGTGAAACCTCAAGTTGACCTGGAAGATGTTGAAAAAGAAGCCAATCAAATGACATGTTTGTTGGATAAATAACGGTCTGTTCTAAGCACTAAGGTTATTGAAGGAGCATATCAACACTGAGGTTATTAAAAGACCATATCAACACTGAGGTTATTAAAAGACCATATCAACACTGAGGTTATTAAAAGACCATATCAGCACTAAGGTTATTAAAATACCATATCAACACTGAGGTTATTGAAGGACCATATCAACACTGAGGTTCTTAAAAGACCATATCAACACTGAGGTTCTTAAAAGACCATATCAACACTGAGGTTATTGAAGGACCATATCAACACTGAGGTTATTAAAAGACCATATCAACACTGAGGTTATTAAAAGACCATATCAGCACTAAGGTTATTAAAGACCATATCAACACTGAGGTTATTAAAAGACCATATCAACACTGAGGTTATTAAAAGACCATATCAACACTGAGGTTATTAAAAGACCATATCAACACTGAGGTTATTAAAAGACCATATCAACACTGAGGTTATTAAAAGACCATATCAACACTGAGGTTATTAAAAGACCATATCAACACTGAGGTTATTAAAAGACCATATCAACACTGAGGTTATTAAAAGACCATATCAACACTGAGGTTATTAAAAGACCATATCAACACTGAGGTTATTAAAAGACCATATCAACACTGAGGTTATTAAATACCATATCAACACTGAGGTTATTAAAAGACCATATCACACTGTTTCCAGGTTATTAAAAGACCATATCAACACTGTTTCCAGGTTATTAAAAGACCATATCAACACTGAGGTTATTAAAAGACCATATCAAGACTGAGGTTATTAAAAGACCATATCAACACTGAGGTTATTAAAAGACCATATCAACACTGAGGTTATTAAAAGACCATATCAACACGGAGGTTATT
>NW_022261984.1:16780617-16783117 GCF_002021735.2 Oncorhynchus kisutch
TAACCTGCT
Organism: Oncorhynchus kisutch; assembly: GCF_002021735.2. Taxonomy (NCBI): domain Eukaryota; kingdom Metazoa; phylum Chordata; class Actinopteri; order Salmoniformes; family Salmonidae; genus Oncorhynchus; species Oncorhynchus kisutch. Next base: position 16,780,627 of record NW_022261984.1, read on the forward strand.
AATATATAAAATACACTGTGAATCTGAGACCCTGACCCTAACCTGCGAATACACTGTGAATCTGAGACCCTAACCTGCTAATATATAAACTACACTGTGAATCTGAGACCCTGACCCTAACCTGCTAATATATAAAATACACTGTGAATCTGAGACCCTAACCTGCTAATATATAAAATACACTGTGAATCTGAGACCCTGACCTGCTAATATATAAAATACCCTGTGAATCTGAGACCCTAACCTGCTGATATATAAAATACACTGTGAATCTGAGACCCTGACCTGCTAATATATAAAATACCCTGTGAATCTGAGACCCTAACCTGCTGATATATAAAATACACTGTGAATCTGAGACCCTGACCTGCTAATATATAAAATACCCTGTGAATCTGAGACCCTGACCCTAACCTGCTAATATATAAAATACACTGTGAATCTGAGACCCTGACCTGCTAATATATAAAATACACTGTGAATCTGAGACCCTGACCCTAACCTGCTAATATATAAAATACACTGTGAATCTGAGACCCTGACCTGCTAATATATAAAATACACTGTGAATCTGAGACCCTGACCCTAACCTGCTAATATATAAAATACACTGTGAATCTGAGAGCCTAACCTGCTAATATATAAAATACACTGTGAATCTGAGACCCTGACCCTAACCTGCTAATATATAAAATACACTGTGAATCTGAGACCCTGACCTGCTAATATATAAAATACACTGTGAATCTGAAACCCTGACCCTAACCTGCTAATATATAAAATACACTGTGAATCTGAGACCCTGACTGGCTAATATATAAAATACACTGTGAATCTGAAACCCTGACCTGCTAATATATAAAATACCCTGTGAATCTGAGACCCTGACCCTAACCTGCTAATATATAAAATACACTGTGAATCTGAGACCCTGACCCTAACCTGCTAATACACTGTGAATCTGAGACCCTAACCTGCTAATATATAAAATACACTGTGAATCTGAGACCCTAACCTGCTAATATATAAAATACACTGTGAATCTGAGACCCTGACCCTAACCTGCGAATACACTGTGAATCTGAGACCCTAACCTGCTAATATATAAAATACACTGTGAATCTGAGACCCTGACCCTAACCTGCTAATATATAAAATACACTGTGAATCTGAGACCCTGACCCTAACCTGCTAATATATAAAATACACTGTGAATCTGAGACCCTAACCTGCTAATATATAAAATACACTGTGAATCTGAGACCCTAACCTGCTAATATATAAAATACACTGTGAATCTGAGACCCTAACCTGCTAATATATAAAATACACTGTGAATCTGAGACCCTGACCCTAACCTGCGAATACACTGTGAATCTGAGACCCTAACCTGCTGATATATAAAATACACTGTGAATCTGAGACCCTGACCTGCTAATATATAAAATACACTGTGAATCTGAGACCCTAACCTGCTAATATATAAAATACACTGTGAATCTGAGACCCTGACCCTAACCTGCTAATATATAAACTACACTGTGAATCTGAGACCCTAACCTGCTAATATATAAAATACACTGTGAATCTGAGACCCTGACCCTAACCTGCTAATATATAACATACACTGTGAATCTGAGACCCTGACCCTAACCTGCTAATATATAAAATACACTGTGAATCTGAGACCCTAACCTGCTAATATATAAAATACACTGTGAATCTGAGACCCTAACCTGCTAATATATAAAATACACTGTGAATCTGAGACCCTAACCTGCTAATATATAACATACACTGTGAATCTGAGACCCTGACCTGCTAATATATAAAATACACTGTGAATCTGAGACCCTGACCCTAACCTGCTAATATATAAAATACACTGTGAATCTGAGACCCTGACCCTAACCTGCTAATATATAAAATACACTGTGAATCTGAGACCCTGACCCTAACCTGCTAATATATAAAATACACTGTGAATCTGAGACCCTAACCTGCTAATATATAAAATACACTGTGAATCTGAGACCCTGACCCTAACCTGCTAATACACTGTGAATCTGAGACCCTGACCCTAACCTGCTAATATATAAAATACACTGTGAATCTGAGACCCTAACCTGCTAATATATAAAATACACTGTGAATCTGAGACCCTAACCTGCTAATATATAAAATACACTGTGAATCTGAGACCCTAACCTGCTAATATATAAAATACACTGTGAATCTGAAACCCTGACCTGCTAATATATAAAATACACTGTGAATCTGAGACCCTAACCTGCTAATATATAAAATACACTGTGAATCTGAGACCCTAACCTGCTAATATATAAAATACACTGTGAATCTGAGACCCTGACCTGCTAATATATAAAATACACTGTGAATCTGAGACCCTAACCTGCTAATATATAAAATACACTGTGAATCTGAGACCCTGACCCTAACCTGCTAATATATAAAATACACTGTGAATCTG
>NW_022261984.1:16788117-16825617 GCF_002021735.2 Oncorhynchus kisutch
ATGGTCACATGGTTAGCAGATGTTATTGGTCACATGGTTAGCAGATGTTATTGATCACATGGTTAGCAGATGTTATTGATCACATGGTTAGCAGATGTTACTGGTCACATGGTTAGCAGATGTTATTGGTCACATAGCAGATGATAATGGCCACATGGTTAGCAGATGTTAATGGTCACATGGTTAGCAGATGTTATTGGTCACATAGCAGATGATAATGGCCACATGGTTAGCAGATGTTACTGGTCACATGGTTAGCAGATGTTATTGGTCACATAGCAGATGATAATGGCCACATGGTTAGCAGATGTTAATGGTCACATGGTTAGCAGATGTTAATGGTCACATGGTTAGCAGATGTTATTGGTCACATGGTTAGCAGATGTTATTGGTCACATGGTTAGCAGATGTTAATGGTCACATGGTTAGCAGATGTTATTGGTCACATGGTTAGGAGATGTTAATGGTCACATGGTTAGCAGATGTTATTGGTCACATGATTAGCAGATGTTATTGGTCACATAGCAGATGATAATGGCCACATGGTTAGCAGATGTTACTGGTCACATGGTTAGCAGATGTTACTGTTCACATGGTTAGCAGATATTATTGGTCACATGGTTAGCAGATGTTATTGGTCACATGGTTAGCAGATGTTATAGGTCACATAGCAGATGATAATGGCCACATGGTTAGCAGATGTTATTGGTCACATGGTTAGCAGATGTTATTGGTCACATTGTTAGCAGATGTTATTGGTCACATGGTTAGCAGATGTTATTGGTCACATGGTTAGCAGATGTTACTGGTCACATGGTTAGCAGATGTTATTGGTCACATGGTTAGCAGATGTTATTGGTCACATGGTTAGCAGATGTCATTGGTCACATTGTTAGCAGATGTTATTGGTCACATAGCAGATGTTAATGGTCACATGGTTAGCAGATGTTAATGGTCACATGGTTAGCAGATGTTATTGCTCACATGGTTAGCAGATGTTAATGGTCACATGGTTAGCAGATGTTATTAGTCACATGGTTAGCAGATGTTATTGGTCACATACACATGGTTAGCAGATGTTAATGGTCACATGGTTAGCAGATGTTATTGGTCACATGGGTAGCAGATGTTATTGGTCACATGGTTAGCAGATGTTAATGGTCACATGGTTAGCAGATGTTATTGGTCACATGGTTAGCAGATGTTATTGGTCACATAGCAGATGATAATGGCCACATGGTTAGCAGATGTTACTGGTCACATGGTTAACAGATGTTAATGGTCACATGGTTAGCAGATGTTACTGTTCACATGGTTAGCAGATATTATTGGTCACATGGTTAGCAGATGTTATTGGTCACATGATTAGCAGATGTTATTGGTCACATGGTTAGCAGATGTTAATGGTCACATGGTTAGCAGATGTTAATGGTCACATGGTTAGCAGATGTTACTGGTCACATGGTTAGCAGATGTTATTGATCACATGGTTAGCAGATGTTAATGCGAGTGTAGTGAAATGCTTGTGCTTCTAGTTCTGACAGTGCAGTAATAACCAATGAGTAATCTAACCAACAATTCCACAACTACCTTATACACACAAGTGTAAAGGGATAAAGAATATGTACATATAAATATATGGATGGGTGATAACCGAACGCTATAGGCAAGATGCAGTAGATGGTATAGAGTACAGTATATACATATGAGATGAGTAATGTAGGGTATGTAAACATTATATAAAGTGGTGTTATTTAGTGACAAGTGATACATTTATTACATGCAGTTTTCAATTATTAAAGTGGCCAGAGATTTGAGTCAGTATGTTGGCAGCAGCCACTCAATGTTAGTGATGGCTGTTTAACAGTCTGATGGCCTTGAGATAGAAGCTGTTTTTCAGTCTCTCGGTCCCAGCTTTGTATTACTAGAATTTCAGATCAATTATATTCATTATTTAAATCCTTATTATGAGAATGTAGTATAAAGTATAAAGACTATAAATTATAGACTAGTGTGTGCTGCTAAAACAGACCTGATGATGTAATTCCAACTAATGGAAACAACAGTTAGAAAGAACAAACTTGTCCACCATTTTGTTTAGTTTTGTTGTTTTATGTATAAATGCTTTCAATCACCTTTTTCCAAACCCTTTCTACTGTAAATACACTACCACTCAAACCCTTTCTACTGTAAATACACTACCAGTCAAACCCTTTCTACTGTAAATACCCTACCAGTCAAACCCTTTCTACAGTAAATACACTACCAGTCAAACCCTTTCTACTGTAAATACACTACCAGTCAAACCCTTTCTACAGTAAATACACTACCAGTCAAACCCTTTCTACAGTAAATACACTACCAGTCAAACCCTTTCTACAGTAAATACACTACCAGTCAAACCCTTTCTACTGTAAATACACTACCAGTCAAACCCTTTCTACTGTAAATACACTACCAGTCAAACCCTTTCTACTGTAAATACACTACCAGTCAAACCCTTGCTACTGTAAATACACTACCACTCAAACCCTTTCTACTGTAAATACACTACCAGTCAAACCCTTTCTACTGTAAATACACTACCAGTCAAACCCTTTCTACTGTAAATACACTACCAGTCAAACCCTTTCTACTGTAAATACACTACCAGTCAAACCCTTTCTACTGTAAATACACTACCAGTCAAACCCTTTCTACTGTAAATACCCTACCAGTCAAACCCTTTCTACTGTAAATACACTACCAGTCAAACCCTTTCTACTGTAAATACACTACCAGTCAAACCCTTTCTACTGTAAATACACTACCACTCAAACCCTTTCTACAGTAAATACACTACCAGTCAAACCCTTTCTACTGTAAATACACTACCAGTCAAACCCTTTCTACAGTAAATACACTACCAGTCAAACCCTTTCTACTGTAAATACCCTACCACTCAAACCCTTTCTACAGTAAATACACTACCAGTCAAACCCTTTCTACAGTAAATACACTACCAGTCAAACCCTTTCTACTGTAAATACCCTACCACTCAAACCCTTTCTACAGTAAATACACTACCAGTCAAACCCTTTCTACTGTAAATACCCTACCACTCAAACCCTTTCTACTGTAAATACCCTACCACTCAAACCCTTTCTACAGTAAATACACTACCAGTCAAACCCTTTCTACTGTAAATACCCTACCACTCAAACCCTTTCTACAGTAAATACACTACCAGTCAAACCCTTTCTACAGTAAATACACTACCAGTCAAACCCTTTCTACTGTAAATACACTACCAGTCAAACCCTTTCTACTGTAAATACACTACCAGTCAAACCCTTTCTACTGTAAATACACTACCAGTCAAACCCTTTCTACTGTAAATACCCTACCACTCAAACCCTTTCTACTGTAAATACACTACCAGTCAAACCCTTTCTACTGTAAATACCCTACCACTCAAACCCTTTCTACTGTAAATACACTACCAGTCAAACCCTTTCTACTGTAAATACACTACCAGTCAAACCCTTTCTACTGTAAATACACTACCAGTCAAACCCTTTCTACAGTAAATACACTACCAGTCAAACCCTTTCTACTGTAAATACCCTACCAGTCAAACCCTTTCTACTGTAAATACACTACCAGTCAAACCCTTTCTACTGTAAATACACTACCAGTCAAACCCTTTCTACTGTAAATACCCTACCAGTCAAACCCTTTCTACTGTAAATACACTACCAGTCAAACCCTTTCTACAGTAAATACACTACCAGTCAAACCCTTTCTACTGTAAATACACTACCAGTCAAACCCTTGCTACTGTAAATACACTACCAGTCAAACCCTTTCTACTGTAAATACACTACCAGTCAAACCCTTTCTACTGTAAATACACTACCAGTCAAACCCTTTCTACTGTAAATACACTACCAGTCAAACCCTTTCTACTGTAAATACACTACCAGTCAAACCCTTTCTACTGTAAATACACTACCAGTCAAACCCTTTCTACTGTAAATACACTACCAGTCAAACCCTTTCTACTGTAAATACCCTACCAGTCAAACCCTTTCTACAGTAAATACACTACCAGTCAAACCCTTTCTACTGTAAATACACTACCAGTCAAACCCTTGCTACAGTAAATACACTACCAGTCAAACCCTTTCTACTGTAAATACACTACCAGTCAAACCCTTTCTACTGTAAATACACTACCAGTCAAACCCTTTCTACTGTAAATACACTACCAGTCAAACCCTTTCTACTGTAAATACACTACCAGTCAAACCCTTTCTACAGTAAATACACTACCAGTCAAACCCTTTCTACTGTAAATACACTACCAGTCAAACCCTTTCTACTGTAAATACACTACCAGTCAAACCCTTTCTACTGTAAATACACTACCAGTCAAACCCTTTCTACTGTAAATACACTACCACTCAAACCCTTTCTACTGTAAATACACTACCAGTCAAACCCTTTCTACTGTAAATACACTACCAGTCAAACCCTTTCTACTGTAAATACCCTACCAGTCAAACCCTTTCTACTGTAAATACACTACCAGTCAAACCCTTTCTACTGTAAATACACTACCAGTCAAACCCTTTCTACTGTAAATACACTACCAGTCAAACCATTTCTACTGTAAATACCCTACCAGTCACACCCTTTCTACTGTAAATACACTACCAGTCAAACCCTTTCTACTGTAAATACACTACCAGTCAAACCCTTTCTACTGTAAATACCCTACCAGTCAAACCCTTTCTACAGTAAATACCCTACCAGTCAAACCCTTTCTACTGTAAATACACTACCAGTCAAACCCTTTCTACTGTAAATACACTACCAGTCAAACCCTTTCTACTGTAAATACACTACCAGTCAAACCCTTTCTACTGTAAATACACTACCAGTCAAACCCTTTCTACTGTAAATACACTACCAGTCAAACCCTTTCTAAAAACGAATCAGACGATGAGGAAATCTCTGATTTAGTTAAAAACATTTTGAATTGAAGAAGATATTCTAGTCTTCTGATGACAGTGACGGGGAAACGGCGATCAACAGAGTTTGGAAAACAACAGGCCTAGGACTGGTCTAGGAACAGTGGAACAGTGGGTTAACTGGTCTAGGAACAGTGGGTTAACTGGTCTAGGAACAGTGGGTTAACTGGTCTAGGAACAGTGGGTTAACTGGTCTAGGAACAGTGGGTTAACTGGTCTAGGAACAGTGGGTTAACTGGTCTAGGAACAGTGGAACAGTGGGTTAACTGGTCTAGGAACAGTGGTTTAACTGGTCTAGGAACAATGGAACAGTGGGTAAACTGGTCTAGGAACAGTGGGATAACTGGTCTAGGAACAGTGGGATAACTGGTCTAGGAACAGTGGGTTAACTGGTCTAGGAACAGTGGGTTAATTGGTCTAGGAACAGTGGGTTAACTGGTCTAGGAACAGTGGGTTAACTGGCTTAGGAACAGTGGGTTAACTGGTCTAGGAACAGTGGGTTAACTGGTCTAGGAACAGTGGAACAGTGGGTAAACTGGTCTAGGAACAGTGGGTTAACTGGTCTAGGAACAGTGGGTTAACTGGTCTAGGAACAGTGGAACAGTGGGTTAACTGGTCTAGGAACAGTGGGTTAACTGGTCTAGGAACAGTGGGTTAACTGGTCTAGGAACAGTGGGTTAACTGGTCTAGGAACAGTGGAACAGTGGGTTAACTGGTCTAGGAACAGTGGGTTAACTGGTCTAGGAACAGTGGGTTAACTGCCTTGTTCAGGGGCAGAACGACAGATCTTTACCTTGTCGGCTCAGAGATTCGATCTTGCAACTTTTAAGTCATTAGTCCAACGCTCTACTAGCTACCACCCGCCACTAGGCTACCACTAGGCTACCACCCGCCACTACTCACTGTTTAGCACATGGCCTCTCATGTGATTCCTTAAAGAGATGGGTGGGGCTAAAGTTTAGAGGGTGTGAACGATGCTGAATGGGTGGGGCTAAAGCTTTAGAGGGTGTGAACGATGCTGAATGGGTGGGGCTAAAGTTTAGAGGGTGTGAACGATGCTGAATGGGTGGGACTAAAGTTTAGAGGGTGTGAACAATGCTGAATGGGTTTAGACAAACAGCTCTCTCTTACCAAAACATTCAAAGGCCCTTCTCTCAAAAAAATAGTTTACAAGTTTATCAACTTTCAAAGCAGAATAACTTTCCCATTGTTCCTCAAAAAGGCAGTGTATGATATACCATTTTCTAGCTCTGAGTCTCCACTTTTATCCAGTGTAAAACTTTTTTTTTTTAAATATTTTGCTACATAAGACCGATTTGAGTCGGTCAGTCACATATAATGGCAAGAACAGCTCAAATAAGCAAAGAGAAACAACAGTCCATCATCAAGTTAAGACAAGAAGGTCAGTCAATACGGAACATTTCAAGAACGTTTAAAGTTTCTTCAAGTGCAGTCGCAAAAAAATATTTATTTGATGAAACTGGCTCTCATGAGTTCTCACATTTTGTCCAGGAAGTTGTCTAAAGGGGATTGAATTTGTTGTTGCCTAATTGTCTTTTGGTAAATTTCCACACTACTTTCCTTCCATCTATAGTATTTCTTAATGTTACTCAGTTCCTTTGGCTTTGGTGCCTCATGATTGAGTATTGCTCTGTTCAAGTAGACTGTGATTTTGCTGTGGTCTGATAGGGGTGTCAGTGGGCTGACTGTGAACCCTCTGAGAGACTCTGGGTTAAGGTCAGTGGGCTGACTGTGAACCCTCTGAGAGACTCTGGGTGGGTTGAGGTCAGTGGGCTGACTGTGAACGCTCTGAGAGACTCTGGGTTGAGGTCAGTGGGCTGACTGTGAACACTCTGAGAAACTCTGGGTTAAGGTCAGTGGACTGACTGTGAACGCTCTGAGAGACTCTGGATTGAGGTCAGTGGGCTGACTGTGAACACTGAGAGACTCTGGGTTGAGGTCAGTGGACTGACTGTGAACGCTCTGAGAGACTCTGGGTGGGTTGAGGTCAGTGGGCTGACTGTGAACGCTCTGAGAGACTCTGGGTTAAGGTCAGTGGACTGACTGTGAACACTCTGAGAGACTCTGGGTTAAGGTCAGTGGACTGACTGTGAACGCTCTGAGAGATGCTGGGTTGAGGTCAGTGGACTGACTGTGAACACTCTGAGAGATGCTGGGTTGAGGTCAGTGGACTGACTGTGAACGCTCTGAGAGATGCTGGGTTGAGGTCAGTGGGCTGACTGTGAACACTCTGAGAGACTCTGGGTTGAGGTCAGTGGACTGACTGTGAACGCTCTGAGAGACTCTGGGTGGGTTGAGGTCAGTGGGCTGACTGTGAACGCTCTGAGAGACTCTGGGTTGAGGTCAGTGGGCTGACTGTGAACGCTCTGAGAGACTCTGGATTGAGGTCAGTGGACTGACTGTGAACGCTCTCAGAGACTCTGGGTTGAGGTCAGTGGACTGACTGTGAACGCTCTGAGAGACTCTGGGTTGAGGTCAGTGGGCTGACTGTGAACGCTCTGAGAGATGCTGGGTTGAGGTCAGTGGACTGACTGTGAACGCTCTGAGAGACTCTGGGTTGAGGTCAGTGGGCTGACTGTGAACGCTCTGAGAGACTCTGGGTTGAGGTCAGTGGACTGACTGTGAACGCTCTGAGAGACTCTGGGTTGAGGTCAGTGGGCTGACTGTGAACGCTCTGAGAGACTCTGGGTTGAGGTCAGTGGGCTGACTGAACGCTCTGAGAGACTCTGGGTTGAGGTCAGTGGGCTGACTGTGAACGCTCTGAGAGACTCTGGGTTGAGGTCAGTGGGCTGACTGAACGCTCAGAGAGACTCTGGGTTGAGGTCAGTGGGCTGACTGAACGCTCTGAGAGACTCTGGGTGGAGGTCAGTGGACTGACTGTGAACGCTCTGAGAGACTCTGGGTTGAGGTCAGTGGGCTGACTGTGAACGCTCTGAGAGACTCTGGGTGGGTTGAGGCCAGTGGGCTGACTGAACGCTCTGAGAGACTCTGGGTTGAGGTCAGTGGGCTAACTGTGAACGCTCTGAGAGACTCTGGGTTGAGGTCAGTGGGCTAACTGTGAACGCTCTGAGAGACTCTGGGTTGAGGTCAGTGGGCTGACTGTGAACGCTCAGAGAGACTCTGGGTTGAGGTCAGTGGGCTGACTGTGAACGCTCAGAGAGACTCTGGGTTGAGGTCAGTGGGCTGACTGTGAACACTCTGAGAGACTCTGGGTTGAGGTCGGTGATAAAGTAGTCTACAATACTACTGCCTAGAGATGAGCTATAGGTGAACCTACCGTAGGAGTCCCCTCCAAGCCTACCATTGACTATGTACATACCCAGGATGTAACAGAGCTGCAGGAGTTGTGACCCGTTTTTGTTGGTTGTGTTGTTGTAGTTGTGCCTAGGGGGGCATATGGGGAGGGAATGCTGTCACCTCCAGGTAGGTGTTTGTCCCCTGTGTGCTGAGGGTGTCAGGTTCTGGTCCAGTTCTTGCATTTAGGTCGCCACAGACTAGTACATGTCCCTGGGCCTGGAAATGATTGATTTCCCCCTCCAGGATGGAGAAGCTGTCTTCATTAAAGTATGGGGATTCTAGTGGGGGGATATAGGAAGCACACAGGAGGACATTTTTCTCTGTTGAGATCATTTCCTTTTGAATTTGAAGCCAAATGTTCCTGTTTTGCTCAATACCAAATCTCTCTCTCTCTCTCTCTCTCTCTGTTTGTGTGTGTGTGAGTGAGGGACGGGGTGTGTGTGTGTGTTAACTCACTGGGTTCAGTAGGACAGTAAGGAGTTAGCTCACTGGGTTCAGTAGGACAGTAAGGAGTTAACTCACTGGGTTCAGTAGGACAGTAAGGAGTTAGCTCACTGGGTTCAGTAGGACAGTAAGGAGTTAACTCACTGGGTTCAGCAGGACAGTAAGGAGTTAACTCACTGGGTTCAGTCGGACAGTAAGGAGTTGACTCACTGGGTTCAGAAGGACAGTAAGGAGTTAACTCACTGGGTTCAGTAGGACAGTCAGGAACAGTTCTCCTCCCATGATGCTGTTGTCCAGTTCCTTAGGTCCTCCAGGATAGTCCTTATAGTAAATGGTGTGTGTGAACAATCCACACGTCTGACGCGGCAGCACCTACACACACACACACACACACACACACACACACACACACACACACACACACACACACACACACACACACACACACACACACACACACACACACACACACACACATACAAAAAACCACAGAATTGTAAATTAGGAGAGGAGAGGACAGATAGACTAACTGCAGTTAGTGCTAAATACGGCTGCTAGAATCCTGACTAGAACCCAAAAATTTGATCATATTACTCCCGTGCTAGCCTTCCTGTTAAGGCAAGGGCTGATTTCAAGGTTTTACTAATACAAAGTATTACATGGGCTTGCTCCTACCTACCTTTCTGATTTGGTCCTGCCGTACATACCTACACGTACGCTACGGTCACAAGACGCAGGCCTCCTAATTGTCCCTAGAGTTTCTAAGCAAACAGCTGGAGGCAGGGCTTTCTCCTATAGAGCTCCATTTTTATGGAACGGTCTGCCTACCCATGTCAGAGACGCAAACTCGGTCTCAACCTTTAAGTCTTTACTGAAGACTCATCTCTTCAGTGGGTCTTATGAATGAGTGTAGTCTGACCCAGGACTGTGAAGGTGAACGGAAAGGCTCTGGAGCAACGAACCACCCTTGCTGCCTCTGCCTGGCCGGTTCCCCTCTTTCCACTGGGATTCTCTGCCTCTAACCCTATTATAGGGGCTGAGTCACTGGCTTACTGGTGCTCTTCAAAACCATCCCTAGGAGGGGTGCATCACTTGAGTGGGTAGAGTCACTGATGTGATCTTCCTGTCTGGGTTGGCGCCCCCCCTTGGGTTGTGCCGTTGCGGAGATCTTTGTGGGCTATACTCGGCCTTGTCTCAGGATGGTAAGTTGGTGGTTGAAGATATCCCTCTAGTGGTGTGGGGGCTGCGCTTTGGCAAAGTGGGTGGGGTTATATCCTTCCTGTTTGGCCCTGTCCGGGGGTGTCCTCGGATGGGGTGTCTCCTGACCCCTCCCGTCTCAGCCTCCAGTATTTATGCTGCAGTAGTTTATGTGTCGGGGGCTAGGGTCAGTTTGTTATATCTGGAGTACTTCTCCTGTCTTATCCGGTGTGAATTTAAGTGTCCTCTCTCTAATTCTCTCTTTCTCTCTTTCTTTCTCTCTCTCGGAGGACCTGAGCCCTAGGACCATGCCTCAGGACTACCTGGCATGATGACTCCTTGCTGTCCCCAGTCCACCTGGCCGTGCTGCTGCTCCAGTTTCAACTGTTCTGCTGTTTTCAACTCTCTAGAGACAGCAGGAGTGGTAGAGATACTCTGAATGATCGGCTATGAAAAGCCAACTGACATTTATTCCTGAGGTGCTGACTTGCTGCTGACTTGCTGCACCCTCGACAACTACTGTGATTATTATTATTTGACCATGCTGGTCATTTATGAACATTTGAACATCTTGGCCATGTTCTGTTATAATCTCCACCCGGCACAGCCAGAAGTGGACTGGCCACCCCACATAGCCTGGTTCCTCTCTAGGTTTCTTCCTAGGTTTTGGCCTTTCTAGGGAGTTTTTCCTAGCCACCGTGCTTCTACACCTGCATTGCTTGCTGTTTGGGGTTTTAGGCTGGGTTTCTGTACAGCACTTTGAGATATCAGCTGATCTAAGAAGGGCTATATAAATACATTTGATTTGAGATGGGAGAGGAGATGAGAGGTTAAGTGAAGAGATACACACAGAACTATTTGACCAAACCAACTGCCTACACTGATATAGCTGACACTGAAATACACAGTGGCTTCAGACAGTATTCATACCCCTACACTTATTCCCTCTGCCCTTGTGTTTTAGGTTATTGTCCGGCTGAAAGGTGAATTCATCTCCCAGTGTCTGGTGGAAAGCAGAGTGAACCAGGTTCTCCTCTAGGATTTTGCTCCATTCCGTTTCTTTTTTATCCTGAACGATGACAAGCATACCCCATAACATGATGCAGCCACCACTATGCTTGAAAATATGGAGAGTGATACTCAGTAATGTGTTGTATTTCATTTGTCCCAAACATAACACTTTGTATTCAGGACAAAAAGTTAATTGCTTTGCAACATTTCTTGTATAAATTTAGTGACTTGTTGCAAACAGGATGCATGTTTTGGAATAGTTGTGCTCTGTACAGGCTTACTTCGTTTCACTCTGTCATTTAGGTCAGTGTTGTGGAGTAACGACAATGTTGTTGATCCATCCTCAGTGTTCTCCTATCACAGCCATTAAACTCTGTAACTGTTTTAAAGTCACCATTGGTCTCATGGTTAAATCTCTGAGCAGTTTCCTTCCTCTCCGGCAACTGAGTTAGGAAGGACGCCTGTATCTTTGTAGTGACTGGGTGTATTGATACACCATCCAAAGTGTAATTAATAACTTCACCAAGCTTTTTTCATTTTTACCCATCTACCAATCGGTGTCCTTCGTTGCAAGGTATGGAAAACCTCCCTGGTCTTTGTGGTTTAAACTGTGTTTGAAATTCACTCTTCGACTGAAGGGACCATACAGATAATTGTATGTGAGGGGGTACAGAGATGAGGTAGTAATTCAAATATAATGTTAAACACTATAATTGCACACAGATTGAGTCCATGGCACTTATAATGTGACTTTTTAAGCATATCTTCACTCCTGAACTTATTGAGTCTGAGTGTTCTAAATGTCTGAGTGTTCTAAATGTTCAGAGCATTCTAAATGTTCAGAGTGTTCTAAATGTTCAGAGTGTTCTAAATGTTCCGAGTGTTCTAAATGTTCAGAGTGTTCTAAATGTTCAGAGTGTTCTAAATGTTCTGAGCATTCTAAATGTTCAGAGTGCTCTAAATGTTCAGAGTGTTCTAAATGTTCCGAGTGTTCTAAATGTCTGAGTGTTCTAAATGTTCTGAGCATTCTAAATGTTCAGAGTGCTCTAAATGTTCAGAGTGTTCTAAATGTTCCGAGTGTTCTAAATGGTCCAAGTGTTCTAAATGGTTTCGAGCATTCATAACAAAGAGGTTGAATACTTATTGATTCAAACTTTTCACCTTTTTTCATTTTTTATTAATTTAGAAAAATTTGGAAAAACATAATTACACTTTGAGATTATGGAGTATTGTGTGTAAATCTCTCCGTTTAATCCATTTAAAATTCTGTATAGAAAAAGGCTGTAATGCAACAACGTGGAAAAAGTCAAGGGGTGTGAATTCTTTCTGACGGCAGTGTACCAGTGTTTCCTCACCATAATATCATTGTGTATGAATCCTTTGCGGTATCTAGCAGGTTTGAGGTGAGGGTATTCCTCAGTAGATGTAACCCTGATGTTCCACACCTTCCTCCACGTCTCATACAGCTGGAGATGAACAGGGTAGACTCCTGAATGGTGGGGAGCAACAGCATAACCCTGGTCTACTGGAATACCATGATCCTACAGGGGGGAGAGAGAGAGAGGCATAGAGAGAGAGATGAACAAGACTCGGGAATGGTGAGGTGCAACAGCATAACCCTGGTCTACTGGAATACCATGATCCTACAGGGGGAGAGAGAGACATAGAGAGAGAGAGACATAGAGAGAGAGAGAGAGATGAACAAGACTCGGGAATGGTGGGGTGCAACAGCATAACCCTGGTCTACTGGAATACCATGATCCTACAGGGGGGAGAGAGAGAGAGACATAAAGAGAGAGCGAGAGAGAGATGAACAAGACTCGGGAATGGTGGGGTGCAACAGCATAACCCTGGTCTACTGGAATACCATGATCCTACAGGGGGGAGAGAGAGACATAGAGAGAGAGAGAGACATAGAGAGAGAGAGAGAGATGAACAAGACTCGGGAATGGTGGGGTGCAACAGCATAACCCTGGTCTACTGGAATACCATGATCCTACAGGGGGGAGAGAGAGAGAGACATAAAGAGAGAGCGAGAGAGAGATGAACAAGACTCGGGAATGGTGGGGTGCAACAGCATAACCCTGGTCTACTGGAATACCATGATCCTACAGGGGGGAGAGAGAGACATAGAGAGAGAGAGAGAGAGACATAGAGAGAGAGAGAGAGATGAACAAGACTCGGGAATGGTGGGGTGCAACAGCATAACCCTGGTCTACTGGAATACCATGATCCTACAGGGGGGAGAGAGAGAGACATAGAGAGAGAGATGAACAAGACTCGGGAATGGTGGGGTGCAACAGCATAACCCTGGTCTACTGGAATACCATGATCCTACAGGGGGGAGAGAGTGACATAGAGAGAGAGAGAGAGAGAGAGGAACAAGACTCGGGAATGGTGGGGAGCAACAGCATAACCCTGGTCTACTGGAATACCATGATCCTACAGGGGGGAGAGAGAGAGAGACATAGAGAGAGAGAGATGAACAAGACTCGGGAATGGTGGGGTGCAACAGCATAACCCTGGTCTACTGGAATACCATGATCCTACAGGGGGGAGAGAGAGAGACATAGAGAGAGAGAGAGACATAGAGAGAGACATAGAGAGAGAGAGAGAGATGAACAAGACTCGGGAATGGTGGGGTGCAACAGCATAACCCTGGTCTACTGGAATACCATGATCCTACAGGGGGGAGAGAGAGACATAGGGAGAGAGAGAGAGATGAACAAGGCTCGGGAATGGTGGGGTGCAACAGCATAACCATGATCCTACAGGGGGGAGAGAGAGAGAGACATAGAGAGAGAGAGAGAGAGATGAACAAGACTCGGGAATGGTGGGGTGCAACAGCATAACCCTGGTCTACTGGAATACCATGATCCTACAGGGGGGAGAGAGTGACATAGAGAGAGAGAGAGAGAGAGAGGAACAAGACTCGGGAATGGTGGGGAGCAACAGCATAACCCTGGTCTACTGGAATACCATGATCCTACAGGGGGGAGAGAGAGAGAGACATAGAGAGAGAGAGATGAACAAGACTCGGGAATGGTGGGGTGCAACAGCATAACCCTGGTCTACTGGAATACCATGATCCTACAGGGGGGAGAGAGAGAGACATAGAGAGAGAGAGAGACATAGAGAGAGACATAGAGAGAGAGAGAGAGATGAACAAGACTCGGGAATGGTGGGGTGCAACAGCATAACCCTGGTCTACTGGAATACCATGATCCTACAGGGGGGAGAGAGAGACATAGGGAGAGAGAGAGAGAGATGAACAAGGCTCGGGAATGGTGGGGTGCAACAGCATAACCATGATCCTACAGGGGGGAGAGAGAGAGAGACATAGAGAGAGAGAGAGAGAGATGAACAAGACTCGGGAATGGTGGGGTGCAACAGCATAACCCTGGTCTACTGGAATACCATGATCCTACAGGGGGGAGAGAGAGAGACATAGAGAGAGAGATGAACAAGACTCGGGAATGGTGGGGTGCAACAGCATAACCCTGGTCTACTGGAATACCATGATCCTACAGGGGAGGGGGAGACATAGGGAGAGAGAGAGAGAGATGAACAAGGCTCGGGAATGGTGGGGTGCAACAGCATAACCCTGGTCTACTGGAATACCATGATCCTACAGGGGAGGGGGAGACATAGGGAGAGAGAGAGAGAGATGAACAAGACTCGGGAATGGTGGGGTGCAACAGCATAACCCTGGTCTACTGGAATACCATGATCCTACAGGGGGGAGAGAGAGACATAGGGAGAGAGAGAGAGAGATGAACAAGGCTCGGGAATGGTGGGGTGCAACAGCATAACCCTGGTCTACTGGATAACCATGATCCTACAGGGGGGAGAGAGAGAGAGACTTAGAGAGAGAGAGAGAGATGAACAAGACTCGGGAATGGTGGGGTGCAACAGAAAACAATAAACAAACAACGACACAAAGAATTATCTATCCAAAATGGAGATGTCTGGGTAAACCACTTCTCCAATCTTTTTGTCTCTATAACAAAGAACAAAGAACAAACAGCAAAAACATATACATGATCACATACAGATCTTAGAATCAACTATTAAAGACCAGAACCCACTGGATTCCAGAACCCACTGGATTCCAGACCCCACTGGATTCCAGAACCCACTGGATTCTCCAATTACCTTGGCCTGTGGTGTTGATGGTATCCTAAATGAAATAATAAAATATACAGATCACAAATTCTAATTGGCTAAACTTGTACTTAAACTCAACTTAAACTTTTTAACATCATCCTCAGCTCTGGCATCTTCCCCAATATTTGGAACCAAAGACTGGTCACCTCAATCCACAAAAGTGGAGACAAATTTGACCCCGATAACTACCATGGGATATGAGTCAACAGCAACCTTGGGAAAATCCTCTGCATTATCATTAACAGCAGACTTGTGTATTTCCTCAGTGAAAACAATGTACTGAGCAAATGTCAAATTGGCTTTTTACCAAATTGCTGCACAACAGACCACGTATTCACCCTGCACACCCTAAATGAGAAACAAACAAACCAAAACAAAGGAAAAGTCTTCTCTTTGTTGATTTTTAAAAAGCTTTCGACTCAATCTGGCACGAGGGTCTGCTATACAAATTGATGGAAAGTTGTGTTGGGGGGTAAAACATACGACATTATGACATCCATACATGTACACAAACAACAATTGTGCAATTGGCAAAAAAACATGCACATTTCTTTCCACATGGCCAGGGGGTGAGACAGGGATGCAGCTTAAGCCCCACCCTCTTTAAACATATGTCAACTAATTTGCTCTAGGGCACTAGAACAGTCTGCAGCACCCGTCCTCACCCTACAAGAATCTGAAGTCAAATGTCTACCATTTGCTGATGGTGCTTGATCAAATCAAATCAAATCAAATTTATTTATATAGCCCTTCGTACATCAGCTGATATCTCAAAGTGCTGTACAGAAACCCAGCCTAAAACCCCAAACAGCAAGCAATGCAGGTGTAGAAGCACGATGTGGAGGTGAAGTCAAATGTCTACCATTTGCTGATGGTGCTTGATGTGGAGGTGAAGTCAAATGTCTACCATTTGCTGATGGTGCCTGATGTGTACTGGAGGTGGGTTAGGCTAACCCTAACCCTAACCCACCCTGGAAGGTGAAGTTGAGAGTGTTGTGAACAGGTAGTTTATTCCTTTAAAATATCAAAAAAACTAAACAAAGTGCCCAAAACACGGAACAAATGTGCGGAACAAAAACACCAATAGACATAACACATGATGGGGAACAGAGGAATAAATACATAAATACAGATGGATGAAAACCAGGCAGGGAACAAGACACAACAAATGGATAAATACAGATGGATGAAAACCAGGCAGGGAACAAGACACAACAAATGGATAAATACAGATGGATGAAAACCAGGGAACAAGACACAACAAATGGATATGAAAATGGAGCGGCGATGGCTAGAAAGCCGGTGACGTCGATCGCCGCCCGAGGAAGTCGTGACAGATGCTTCAAGGAGTCCCCAACCAAGGAGGGCCTACAGCAGCACCTAGATCTTCTGCACATATTCTGACAGACCTGGGACCTGGGACCTGACAGACCTGGGCCCTGACAGACCTGGGCCCTGACAGACCTGGGACCTGACAGACCTGGGACCTGACAGACCTGGGCCCTGACAGACCTGGGACCTGACAGACCTGGGCCCTGACAGACCTGGGCCCTGACAGACCTGGGCCCTGACAGACCTGGGCCCTGACAGTAAATCTCAGTAAGACCAAAAATAATGGTGTTCCAAAAAAGGTCCAGGACCACAAATACAAATTCCATCTAGACACTGTTGCCCTAGAGCACACAAACAACTATACATACCTCAGCCTAAACATCAACTCCACAGGTAACTTCCACAAAGCTGTGAACGATCTGAGAGACGAGGCAAGAAGGGCCTTCTATGCCATCAAAAGGAACATAAAAGTTGACATGCCAATTAGGATCTGGCTAAAAATACTTGAATCAGTTATAGAACCCATTGCCCTTTATGGTTGTGAGGTCTGGAGTCCGCTCACCAACCAAGACTTCACTAAATGGGACAAACACCAAATTGAGACTCTGCATGTAGAATTCTGCAAAAATATCCTCCGTGTACAACGTAGAACACCAAATAATGCATGCAGAGCAGAATTAGGCTGATACCCACTAATGATCAAAATCCAGAAAAGAGCCGTAAAATTCCACAACCACCTAAAATGAAGTGATTCCCAAACCTTCCAAAACAAAGCCATCACCTACAGAGAGATGAACCTGGAGAAGAGTCCCCTAAGCACACCGGACATTTAGAACACTCACACATTTAGAACACTCACACATTTAGAACACTCAGAACATTTGGAACACTCAGAACATTTAGAACACTCCACATTTAGACCACTCAGGCTCTTTTCACAAACACACCCCGCAGAGCCCCAGGACAGCAACACAATTAGATAATTACTTGACATGTTGGAAAGTATTAACAAAAAAACAGAGCAAACTAGAATAATTATATTTTGACCCAAACTTAAGGAAAGGTTTGACAATGTACAGACTCAGTGAGCATAGCCTTGCTATTGAGAAAGGTCGCCGTAGGCAGACCTGGCTCTCAAGAGAAGACAAGCTTATCATTACAACACTGTAAATATACATAAATATGATATTTATTTTATTTATTTCTGTGAGTGTAATGTTTACTGTTCATTTTATATTGTTTATTTCACTTTTGATTATTGTCTATTTCACTTGCTTTGGCAATGTTAACATATGTTTCCCATGAGAATAAAGACCTTAAATTGAATTGAGAGAGACACACATAGAGAGAGAGAGACAGAGAGAAAGACAGAGAGATCGAGAGATAGAGAGACAGAGAGAGAGAGAGCGAGAGACAGAGAGAGGGAGAATCACATCACCGTGGATTTTAATGAGTTTTATTCTGTTGGAAAATGACAATAAAAAGCTGTTAAAGTCTGATTACCACTAATAATTTATGTGTGTGTGTGTGTGTCTCACCAGAGCGAAGTCCTTGTTAAGGACCATCTGCTCCAGCAGAGAGGTGAGGTTGTTGAAGAGGTGTGGCTGCATGTGGCTGTACATGTGAGGGAACCACCAGAACTCTGATACAGAACCGAGCAGCACATCATCCCCCTCATCCTCTTCATCTGTACCTGGAAACCACTCAGACACACACACACACACACACACACACACACACACACACACACACACACACACACACACACACACACACACACACACACACACACACAGTAGTTCTGACTGGTTCTGTCAGTAGTTATATGACTGGTTCTGACAGTAGTTATATAACTGGTTCTGACTGGTTCTGACAGGTTCTGACAGTAGTTATATGACTGGTTCTGTCAGTAGTTATATGACTGGTTCTGTCAGTAGTTATGTGACTGGTTCTGACAGTAGTTATATGACTGGTTCTGACAGTAGTTATATGACTGGTTCTGTCAGTAGTTATATGACTGGTTACTGTCTCTATATAATTACTGTCCTTAATATGAACATTGTAACATTGTACTGTACCTGTATGGTAGAACTTTCCAGAGAAGCCCAGATTAAAGGTGAAGTTGGTGATTTGAGATCTCAGCTGGTTCTGGGTGTCCAGGAGGGCCTGGAGAAAGAGAGAGAGAGTTTTGTTAGATTTGTTATATGATCTCTTCTAAATGTTCTGAGTGTTCTAAATGTCTGAGTGTTCTAAATGTCTAAGTGTTCTAAATGTCATGAGTGTTCTAAATGTCCGGGTGTTCTATATGTCCGGGTGTTCTAAATGTCCGGGTGTTCTAAATGTTTGAGTGTTCTAAATGTCTCGGTGTTCTAAATGTCTGGGTGTTCTAAATGTCTGGCTGTTCTAAATGTCTGGGTGTTCTAAATGTCTGGATGTTCTAAATGTCTGGGTGTTCTAAATGTCTGGGTGTTCTAAATGTCTGAGTGTGTTAGATCTCATGTGTTACATTCTCCTACATTCATTTTACATTTCCACAAACTTCAAAGTGTTTCCTTTCAAATGATACCAATAATATGCATAGTTAAATAAAGGTTACATTTGAAATAATAAAAAAAGAATATCAGGCAGTTAGATTTGGGTGTCCTCTCTCTTTCCCCTTTTTCTCCTATCTCTTTCCCCTTCCCTCCTCTCCTCTCCCCTCTCTCTCATCTCTCTCCTCTTTCTCATCTCTCTCCTCTCTCCTTTCTCTCCTCTCTCTTTCCCCTTCCCTCCTCTCTCCTCTCTCTTTCCCCTTTCTCTCCTCTCTCTTTCCCCTTCCCTCCTCTCCTCTCCCCTCTCTCTCCTCTCTCTTTTTCCTTTCTCTCCTCTCTCTTTCCCCTTCCCTCCTCTCCCCTCTCCTCTCCTCTCTCATCTCTCTCATTCCCCCCTCTTCTCTTCTCTCCCCTTCCCTTTCTCTCCTCTCTCTTTCCCCTTGCCTCCTCTCCCCTCTCTTCTCTCTCTCCCCCTCTCTCCTTTCTCTCCTCTCTCTTTCCCCTTCCCTCCTCTCTCCTCTCTTCTCTCTCCCCCCTTTCTTCTCCTCTCTCTCTTCCCCTTTCTCTCCTCTCTCTTTCCCCTTCCCTCCTCTTCCCTCTCTTCTCTCTCTCCCCCCTCTCTCTTCTCTCTTCCTCCATCTCTCTCATTCTCCTTCCCCTCTCATTCCATTTCCCTCTCCCCCATATTTCTCCTCCCCCTCTACTTCCATACTTCTCTCAATCTCTCTGAAGACAACTGTTTTATTTTAAAGGAAGGCTGATACATCAGGAATGAATGGCTGTATCATTCTCTTTCTCTCAGTCTGTCTCTCCTCTCTCCATCTATCCCCATCTCTTGTCTCTTTCTCTCAGTCTGTCTCTCCTCTCTCCATCTATCCCCGTCTCTTGTCTCTTTTTCTCAGTCTGTCTCTCCTCTCTCCATCTATCCCCGTCTCTCAGTCTGTCTCTCCTCTCTCCATCTATCCCCGTCTCTCAGTCTGTCTCTCCTCTCTCCATCTATCCCCGTCTCTTGTCTCTTTCAATTCAATTCAATTCAATTCAAGGGCTTTATTGGCATGGGAAACATGTGTTAACATTGCCAAAGCAAGTGAGGTAGACAACATACAAAGTGAATATATAAAGTGAAAAACAACAAAAATGAACAGTAAACATTACACATACAGAAGTTTCAAAACAGTAAAGACATTACAAATGTCATATTGTATATATATACAGTGTTCTAACAATGTACAAATGGCTAAAGGACACAAGATAAAATAAATAAGCATAAATATGGGTTGTATTTACAATGGTGTTTGTTCTTCACTGGTTGCCCTTTTCTCGTGGCAACAGGTCACAAATCTTGCTGCTGTGATGGCACACTGTGGAATTTCACCCAGTAGATATGGGAGTTTTTCAAAATTGGATTTGTTTTCGAATTCTTTGTGGATCTGTGTAATCTGAGGGAAATATGTCTCTCTAATATGGTCATACATTGGGCAGGAGGTTAGGAAGTGCAGCTCAGTTTCCACCTCATTTTGTGGGCAGTGAGCACATAGCCTGTCTTCTCTTGAGAGCCAAGTCTGCCTACGGCGGCCTTTCTCAATAGCAAGGCTATGCTCACTGAGTCTGTACATAGTCAAGGCTTTCCTTAATTTTGGGTCAGTCACAGTGGTCAGGTATTCTGCCGCTGTGTACTCTCTGTGTAGGGCCAAATAGCATTCTAGTTTGCACTGTTTTTTTGTTAATTCTTTCCAATGTGTTAAGTAGTTATCTTTTTGTTTTCTCATGATTTGGTTGGGTCTAATTGTGCTGCTGTCGTGGGGCTCTGTAGTGTGTGTTTGTGTTTGTGAACAGAGCCCCAGGACCAGCTTGCTTAGGGGACTCTTCTCCAGGTTCATCTCTCTGTAGGTGATGGCTTTGTTATGGAAGGTTTGTGAATCGCTTCCTTTTAGGTGGTTGTAGAATTTAACAGCTCTTTTCTGGATTTTGATAATTAGTGGGTATCGGCCTAATTCTGCTCTGCATGCATTATTTGGTGTTCTACGTTGTACACGGAGGATATTTTTGCAGAATTCTGCGTGCAGAGTCTCAATTTGGTGTTTGTCCCATTTTGTGAAGTCTTGGTTGGTGAGCGGACCCCAGACCTCACAACCATAAAGGGCAATGGGCTCTATGACTGATTCAAGTATTTTTAGCCAGATCCTAATTGGTATGTTGAAATATATGTTTCTTTTGATGGCATAGAATGCCCTTCTTGCCTTGTCTCTCAGATCGTTCACAGCTTTGTGGAAGTTACCTGTGGTGCTGATGTTTAGGCCAAGGTATGTATAGTTTTTTGTGTGCTCTAGGGCAACAGTGTCTAGATGGAATTTGTATTTGTGGTCCTGGTGACTGGACCTTTTTTGGAACACCATTATTTTGGTCTTACTGAGATTTACTGTCAGGGCCCAGGTCTGACAGAATCTGTGCATAAGATCTAGGTGCTGCTGTAGGCCCTCCTTGGTTGGTGACAGAAGCACCAGATCATCAGCAAACAGCAGACATTTGACTTCGGATTCTAGCAGGGGGAGGCCGGGTGCTGCAGACTTTTCTAGTGCCCTCGCCAATTCGTTGATATATATGTTGAAGAGGGTGGGGCTTAAGCTGCATCCCTGTCTAACCCCACGACCCTGTGTGAAGAAATGTGTGTGTTTTTTGCCAATTTTAACCGCACACTTGTTGTTTGTGTACATGGATTTTATAATGTTGTATGTTTTACCCCCAACACCACTTTCCATCAGTTTGTATAGCAGACCCTCATGCCAAATTGAGTCGAAGGCTTTTTTGAAATCAACAAAGCATGAGAAGACTTTGCCTTTGTTTTGGTAGGTTTGATTGTCAATTAGGGTGTGCAGGGTGAATACATGGTCTGTTGTACGGTAATTTGGTAAAAAGCCAATTTGACATTTGCTCAGTACATTGTTTTCATTGAGGAAATGTACGAGTCTGCTGTTAATAATAATGCAGAGGATTTTCCCAAGGTTACTGTTGACACATATTCCACGGTAGTTATTGGGGTCAAATTTGTCTCCACTTTTGTGGATTGGGGTGATCAGTCCTTGGTTCCAAATATTGGGGAAGATGCCAGAGCTAAGTATGATGTTAAAGAGTTTTAGTATAGCCAATTGGAATTTGTTGTCTGTATATTTGATCATTTCATTGAGGATACCATCAACACCACAGGCCTTTTTGGGTTGGAGGGTTTTTATTTTGTCCTGTAACTCTTTCAATGTAATTGGAGAATCCAGTGGGTTCTGGAATCCAGTGGGTTCTGGAATCCAGTGGGTTCTGGAATCCAGTGGGTTCTGGTCTTTAATAGTTGATTCTAAGATCTGTGTTTGATCATGTATATGTTTTTGCTCTTTATTATTTGTTATAGAGCCAAAAAGATTGGAGAAGTGGTTTACCCATACATCTCCATTTTGGATAGATAATTCTTCGTGTTGTTGTTTGTTTAGTGTTTTCCAATTTTCCCAGAAGTGGTTAGAGTCTATGGATTCTTCAATTGCATTGAGCTGATTTCTGACATGCTGTTCCTTCTTTTTCCGTAGTGTATTTCTGTATTGTTTTAGTGATTCACCATAGTGAAGGCGTAGACTCAGGTTTTCCGGGTCTCTATGTTTTTGGTTGGACAGGTTTCTCAATTTCTTTCTTAGATTTTTGCATTCTTCATCAAACCATTTGTCATTATTGTTAATTTTCTTCGGTTTTCTATTTGAGATTTTTAGATTTGATAGGGAAGCTGAGAGGTCAAATATACTGTTAAGATTTTCTACTGCCAAGTTTACACCTTCACTATTACAGTGGAACGTTTTACCCAGGAAATTGTCTAAGAGGGATTGAATTTGTTGTTGCCTAATTGTTTTTTGGTAGGTTTCCAAACTGCATTCCTTCCATCTATAGCATTTCTTAATGTTACTCAGTTCCTTTGGCTTTGATGCCTCATGATTGAGTATTGCTCTGTTTAAGTAGACTGTGATTTTGCTGTGGTCTGATAGGGGTGTCAGTGGGCTGACTGTGAACGCTCTGAGAGACTCTGGGTTGAGGTCAGTGATAAAGTAGTCTACAGTACTACTGCCAAGAGATGAGCTATAGGTGTACCTACCATAGGAGTCCCCTCGAAGCCTACCGTTGACTATGTACATACCCAGCGTGCGACAGAGCTGCAGGAGTTGTGACCCGTTTTTGTTGGTTATGTTGTCATAGTTGTGCCTAGGGGGGCATATGGGGGAGGGAATGCTGTCACCTCCAGGCAGGTGTTTGTCCCCCTGTGTGCTGAGGGTGTCAGGTTCTTGTCCGGTTCTGGCATTTAGGTCACCACAGACTAGTACATGTCCTTTCTCTCAGTCTGTCTCTCCTCTCTCCATCTATCCCCGTCTCTATCTCTTTCTCTCAGTCTGTCTCTCCTCTCTCCATCTATCCCCATCTCTCTCTCTTTTTCTCAGTCTGTCTCTCCTCTCTCCATCTATCCCCATCTCTCTCTCTTTCTCTCAGTCTGTCTCTCCTCTCTCCATCTATCCCCATCTCTCTCTCTTTCTCTCAGTCTGTCTCTCCTCTCTCCATCTATCCCCGTCTCTTGTCTCTTTCTCTCAGTCTGTCTCTCCTCTCTCCATCTATCCCCATCTCTCTCTCTTTCTCTCAGTCTGTCTCTCCTCTCTCCATCTATCCCCATCTCTCTCTCTTTCTCTCAGTCTGTCTCTCATCTCTCTCTCTCTCTCTCTCTCCCCTCTCTCTCTCTCTCTCCCCTCTCTCTCTCTCTCTCTCTCTCTCTCTCTTTCTCTCAGTCTGTCTCTCCTCTCTCCATCTATCCCCATCTCTCTCTCTTTCTCTCAGTCTGTCTCTCCTCTCTCCATCTATCCCCGTCTCTCTCTCATTCTCTCAGTCTGTCTCTCCTCTCTCCATCTATCCCCATCTCTCTCTCTTTCTCTCAGTCTGTCTCTCCTCTCTCCATCTATCCCCGTCTCTCTCTCATTCTCTCAGTCTGTCTCTCCTCTCTCCATCTATCCCCGTCTCTTGTCTCTTTCTCTCAGTCTGTCTCTCCTCTCTCCATCTATCCCCGTCTCTCTCTCATTCTCTCAGTCTGTCTCTCCTCTCTCCATCTATCCCCGTCTCTTGTCTCTTTCTCTCAGTCTGTCTCTCCTCTCTCCATCTATCCCCGTCTCTTGTCTCTTTCTCTCAGTCTGTCTCTCCTCTCTCCATCTATACCCGTCTCTTGTCTCTTTCTCTCAGTCTGTCTCTCCTCTCTCCATCTATCCCCGTCTCTTGTCTCTTTCTCTCAGTCTGTCTCTCCTCTCTCCATCTATCCCCGTCTCTTGTCTCTTTCTCTCAGTCTGTCTCTCCTCTCTCCATCTATCCCCGTCTCTTGTCTCTTTCTCTCAGTCTGTCTCTCCTCTCTCCATCTATCCCCGTCTCTATCTCTTTCTCTCAGTCTGTCTCTCCTCTCTCCATCTATCCCCGTCTCTTGTCTCTTTCTCTCAGTCTGTCTCTCCTCTCTCCATCTATCCCCATCTCTCTCTCTTTCTCTCAGTCTGTCTCTCCTCTCTCCATCTATCCCCGTCTCTTGTCTCTTTCTCTCAGTCTGTCTCTCCTCTCTCCATCTATCCCCGTCTCTTGTCTCTTTCTCTCAGTCTGTCTCTCCTCTCCATCTATCCCCATCTCTCTCTCTTTCTCTCAGTCTGTCTCTCCTCTCTCCATCTATCCCCGCCTCTTGTCTCTTTCTCTCAGTCTGTCTCTCCTCTCTCCATCTATCCCCGCCTCTTGTCTCTTTCTCTCAGTCTGTCTCTCCTCTCTCCATCTATCCCCGTCTCTTGTCTCTTTCTCTCAGTCTGTCTCTCCTCTCTCCATCTATCCCCGTCTCTCTCTCTTTCTCTCAGTCTGTCTCTCCTCTCTCCATCTATCCCCATCTCTCTCTCTTTCTCTCAGTCTGTCTCTCCTCTCTCCATCTATCCCTGTCTCTCTCTCTTTCTCTCAGTCTGTCTCTCCTCTCTCCATCTATCCCCATCTCTCTCTGTTTCTCTCAGTCTGTCTCTCCTCTCTCCATCTATCCCCGTCTCTCTCTCTTTCTCTCTCTCAGTCTGTCTCTCCTCTCTCCATCTATCCCCATCTCTCTCTCTTTCTCTCAGTCTGTCTCTCCTCTCTCCATCTATCCCCATCTCTCTCTCTTTCTCTCAGTCTCTCTCTCCTCTCTCCATCTATCCCCATCTCTCTCTCTATCTCTCAGTCTGTCTCTCCTCTCTCCATCTATCCCCGTCTCTCTCTCTATCTCTCAGTCTGTCTCTCCTCTCTCCATCTATCCCCGTCTCTTGTCTCTTTCTCTCAGTCTGTCTCTCCTCTCTCCATCTATCCCCATCTCGCTCTCTTTCTCTTAGTCTGTCTCTCCTCTCTACATCTATCCCCGTCTCTTGTCTCTTTCTCTCAGTCTGTCTCTCCTCTCTCCATCTATCCCCGTCTCTTGTCTCTTTCTCTCAGTCTGTCTCCATCTATCCCCATCTCTCTCTCTTTCTCTCCTCCCCTTTCTCTCCTCTCTCCATCTATCCCCATCTCTCTCTCTTTCTCTCAGTCTGTCTCTCCTCTCTCCATCTATCCCCGTCTCTCTCTCTGTTTCTCTCAGTCTGTCTCTCCTCTCTCCATCTATCCCCATCTCTCTCTCTATCTCTCAGTCTGTCTCTCCTCTCTCCATCTATCCCCATCTCTCTCTCTTTCTCTCAGTCTGTCTCTCCTCTCTCCATCTATCCCCATCTCTCTCTCTTTCTCTCAGTCTCTCTCTCCTCTCTCCATCTATCCCCATCTCTCTCTCTATCTCTCAGTCTGTCTCTCTTTCTCTCTCCATCTGTCCTCATCTCTCTCTCTCTCTTTCTGTATCTCTTTCAATCTCTACCCTTTTCAGACATTCCCCCTTTCCCCATCTCCTTTCTTTCCTGTCCCCTCTAACTCTCTCTACCTTCTCTCCTTCTCTCCTTCTTCTCCCTCTGTCTGAGGTGTTGGGCAGGCTAGTATAATCTCTCCTTCTCTCTCTGTATCTGTCCCCCTCCCCTCCTCTCTCTGTGTCTGTTCCCCCCTCCCTCCCTCACCTCCTCTCCACCCCCCCCTCTCCAAGGTCCTAGATGTTCAGGTCATATTTCTGATGCATTATAGGAAAAATGTCAAACACTGACAGGTAGTGACATTCTAATCTACAGAGCTAAGCAAACACACAAAGCACACACACACACACACACACACACACACACACCTTTCTCCCCAGAGTGCAGGCTGTGTGGTGTCAGAATCAATGCAGTTAGCCAAGCAAAAGGCCCTGGTCTAATCTCAGACACACTGCAGAGCAACACACCTCTCCCCTGTCGCACACACACACACCTCTCCCCTGTCACACACACACACACACACACACACACACACACACACACACACACACACACACACACACACACACACACACACACACACACACACACACACACACACACACACACACACACACACACACACACACACACACACACACACACACACCTCTCCCCTGTCACACACACTAATACACACTGCAGTGAGCCAAACAAAAGGCCCTGGTCTAATCTCAGACACACTGCACCGTTTGGACCCCCCCTCCTGTTTCCTCCTACCTTAACATCCTTGGTGTTCATGGAGCCCCCCCCCCCCCCACTGTTTCCTCCTACCTTAACATCCTTGGTGTTCATGGAGCCCCCCCCCCCTGTTTCCTCCTACCTTAACATCCTTGGTGTTCATGGAGCCCCCCCCCCACTGTTTCCTCCTACCTTAACATCCTTGGTGTTCATGGAGCCCCCCCCCCCCCCTGTTTCCTCCTACCTTAACATCCTTGGTGTTCATGGAGCCCTCCCCCCTCCTGTTTCCTCCTACCTTAACATCCTTGGTGTTCATGGAGCCCCCCCCCCTGTTTCCTCCTACCTTAACATCCTTAGTGTTCATGGAGCCCCCCCCACTGTTTCCTCCTACCTTAACATCCTTGGTGTTCATGGAGCCCCCCCCACTGTTTCCTCCTACCTTAACATCCTTGGTGTTCATGGAGCCCCCCCCTGTTTCCTCCTACCTTAACATCCTTGGTGTTCATGGAGCCCCCCCCCCCCCTGTTTCCTCCTACCTTAACATCCTTGGTGTTCATGCGTGTTCCTTCCTTCCCAACAAAGATGTCGTCTATATCCACCAGGATGTGACGCTCTAGCCCCAACGACAACTTCCTGTCCGTGAGGTAAGTGATAGCGTCCACCAGTAGGAGCCTGTGTAGCCAGTAGCCCAGGCCGTGTCCAAAGATGACCCTCTGAACACCGTCAAAAAGCCCCGCATCCAACACCACCGTAGCCCGTAGGCCCCGACTGAAACCAGGGACTGGATTATCTCCGCTGCCCACTCCGGGGCCTCCCTCCCTGGGCCGTGCCTGGACAACAGCCTGGTAGGAGGAGTGGTTGGAGGAGAATGTGGTCCAGTCATCACCAGGGAGTGGTCCACGGTCCGTCTCAGCCCGCGTCAGGTGGAGGAGGGGCGAACGTGACATCACAGAGGCGTCTCGGAGCGCCTGATTGGTCCGTAGCAGCAGGGGAAGACCCCGGAGATTCAGCAGGGGCGGAGAGTTCTGATTGGCTCTGTGGAAGGTGATGATGCCGACTCGATAACGGAGACAGTACTGGGGGACAACAAGGGACAACATTTGGAAAGAGGCAGCTGACAACCAGACGAACGTTAGTTAATGTTAGCTGACAACCAGACGAACGTTAGTTAATGTTAGCTGACAACCAGACGAATGTTAGTTAATGTTAGCTGACAACCAGACGAACGTTAGTTAATGTTAGTTAATGTTAGTTAATGTTAGCTGACAACCAGACGAACGTTAGTTAATGTTAGTTAATGTTAGTTAATGTTAGCTGACAACCAGACGAACGTTAGTTAATGTTAGTTAATGTTAGTTAATGTTAGCTGACAACCAGACGAACGTTAGTTAATGTTAGCTGACAACCAGACGAACGTTAGTTAATGTTAGCTGACAACCAGACGAAAGTTAGTTAATGTTAGCTGACAACCAGACGAACGTTAGTTAATGTTAGTGAATGTTAGCTGACAACCAGACGAACGTTAGTTAATGTTAGTTAACGCTAGTTAATGTTAGTTAATGCTAGTTAATGTTAGCTGACAACCAGACTAATGTTAGTTAATGTTAGTTAATGTTCCTGGTATATCAGCTGTCTGTACCAGGGGTCAGTGTGTGTGTTCCAGGGGTCAGTGTGTCTGTTCCAGGGGTCAGTGTATCTGTTCCAGGGGTCAGTGTGTATGTACCTGGTGTAACAGCTGTCTGTTCCAGGGGTCAGTGTGTCTGTTCCAGGGGTCAGTGTGTCTGTTCCTGGTGTATCAGCTGTCTGTTCCAGGGGTCAGTGTGTCTGTTCCAGGGGTCAGTGTGTCTGTTCCAGGGGTCAGTGTGTCTGTTCCTGGTGTAACAGCTGTCTGTTCCAGTGGTCAGTGTGTGTGTTCCAGGGGTCAGTGTGTCTGTACCTGGAGTAACAGCTGTCTGTTCCAGGGGTCAGTGTGTCTGTTCCAGGGGTCAGTGTGTGTGTTCCAGGGGTCAGTGTGTCTGTACCTGGTGTAACAGCTGTCTGTTCCAGGGGTCAGTGTGTCTGTTCCAGGGGTCAGTGTGTCTGTACCTGGTGTAACAGTTGTCTGTTCCAGGGGTCAGTGTGTCTGTTCCAGGGGTCAGTGTGTCTGTTCCAGGGGTCAGTGTGTCTGTTCCAGGGGTCAGTGTGTCTGTTCCTGGTGTAACAGCTGTCTGTTCCAGTGGTCAGTGTGTGTGTTCCAGGGGTCAGTGTGTCTGTTCCAGGGGTCAGTGTGTATGTTCCTGGTGTAACAGCTGTCTGTTCCAGGGGTCAGTGTGTCTGTTCCAGGGGTCAGTGTGTCTGTACCTGGTGTAACAGTTGTCTGTTCCAGGGGTCAGTGTGTCTGTACCTGGTGTAGCAGCTGGCTGTACCTGGGGTCAGTGTGTCTGTTCCAGGGGTCAGTGTGTCTGTTCCAGGGGTCAGTGTGTCTGTTCCTGGGGTCAGTGCGTCTGTACCTGGGGTCAGTGTGTCTGTACCAGGGGTCAGTGTGTCTGTACCAGGGGTCAGTGTTTCTGTACCTGGTGTAACAGATGTCTGTTCCAGGAGTCAGTGTGTCTGTACCTGGTGTAGCAGCTGTCTGTTCCAGGGGTCAGTGTGTCTGTTCCAGGGGTCAGTGTATCTGTACCTAGTGTATCAGCTGTCTGTTCCAGGGGTCAGTGCATCTGTTCCAGGGGTCAGTGTGTCTGTTCCAGGAGTCAGTGTGTCTTTTCCAGGGGTCAGTGTGTCTGTTCCAGGGGTCAGTGTGTCTGTTCCAGGGGTCAGTGTGTCTGTACCTGGTGTAACAGCTGTCTTTTCCAGGGGTCAGTGTGTCTGTACCTGGTGTAACAGCTGTCTTTTTCAGGGGTCAGTATGCCTGTACCTTGTGTAACAGCTGTCTGTTCCAGGGGTCAGTGTGTCTGTTCCAGGGGTCAGTGTGTCTGTTCCAGGGGTCAGTGTGTCTGTACCTGGTGTAACAGCTGTCTATTCCAGGGGTCAGTGTGTCTGTTCCTGGTATATCAGCTGTCTGTACCAGGGGTCAGTGTGTCTGTACCTGGTGTAACAGCTGTCTGTTCCAGGGGTCAGTGTGTCTGTTCCAGGGGTCCGTGTGTCTGTACCTGGGGTCAGTGTGTCTGTACCTGGTGTAACAGCTGTTTGTTCCAGGGGTCAGTGTGTCTGTACCTGGTGTAGCAGCTGTCTGTTCCAGGGGTCAGTCTGTCTGTTCCAGGGGTCAGTGTGTCTGTTCCTGGGGTCAGTGTGTCTGTACCAGGGGCCAGTGTGTCTGTTCCAGTGGTCAGTGTGTCTGTACCTGGAGTAACAACTGTCTGTTCCAGGGGTCAGTGTGTCTGTTCCAGGGGTCAGTGTGTCTGTACCTGGAGTAACAACTGTCTGTTCCAGGGGTCAGTGTGTCTGTACCTGGTGTAGCAGCTGTCTGTTCAAGGGGTCAGTGTGTCTGTTCCAGGCGTCAGTGTGTCTGTTCCTGGTGTATCGGCTATCTGTTCCAGGGTTCAGTGTGTCTGTTCCAGGGGTCAGTGTGTCTATTCCAGGGGTCAGTGTGTCTGTTCCTGGTGTATCAGCTGTCTGTTCCAGGAGTCAGTGTGTCTGTACCTGGTGTAGCAGCTGTCTGTTCCAGGGGTCAGTGTGGGCGTACTTCAACAGACTCTCGTAGATGACCAGGATGTAGCGACCACGCCCCTTTGAAAAAAAGAGAACAACGTCAAACAGCTTGTTACCCTTCTGTTGTGACGTAACCACGGCAACGTGCGGTTGGCTTTTGATGTGTTACAGGTCCTTTGTGATTTTAGATGTAACCATGGCAACGTGCGGTAGCTTCTGTTTTGGGGGTAGAAGCTGTTCAGCAGTCTACTTTTGGGGGTAGAAGCTGTTCAGCAGTCTTCTGATTTGGGGGTAGAAGCTGTTCAGCAGTCTACTGTTTCGGGGGTAGAAGCTGTTCAGCAGTCTACTGTTTCGGGGGTAGAAGCTGTTCAGCAGTCTACTGTTTTGGGGGTAGAAGCTGTTCAGCAGTCTACTGTTTTGGGGGTAGGAGCTGTTCAGCAGTCTACAGTTTTGGGGGTAGAAGCTGTTCAGCAGTCTACTGTTTTGGGGGTAGAAGCTGTTCAGCAGTCTACTGTTTTGGGGGTAGAAGCTGTTCAGCAGTCTACTGTTTCGGGGGTAGAAGCTGTTCAACAGTCTACTGTTTTGGGGGTAGAAGCTGTTCAGCAGTCTACTGACAGGTCTCCCTTCCCCATAACAACAATATTAACCTGGTCAGTGAGGCAGGTCTCCCTTCCCCATAATAATAATAATATTAACCTGGTCAGTGAGGCAGGTCTCCCTTCCCCATAATAATAATAATATTAACCTGGTCAGTGAGAGGAGACAGGTCTCCCTTCCCCATAATAATAATAATATTAACCTGGTCAGTGAGAGGAGACAGGTCTCCCTTCCCCATAATAATAATAATATTAACCTGGTCAGTGAGAGGAGGCAGGTCTCCCTTCCCCATAATAACAACAATATTAACCTTGTCAGTGAGAGGAGGCAGGTCTCCCTTCCCCATAACAACAATATTAACCTTGTCAGTGAGAGGAGACAGGTCTCCCTTCCCCATAATAATAATAATATTAACCTGGTCAGTGAGAGGAGACAGGTCTCCCTTCCCCATAATAATAATAATATTAACCTGGTCAGTGAGAGGAGGCAGGTCTCCCTTCCCCATAACAACAATATTAACCTTGTCAGTGAGAGGAGACAGGTCTCCCTTCCCCATAATAATAATAATATTAACCTGGTCAGTGAGACAGGTCTCCCTTCCCCATAATAATAATAATATTAACCTGGTCAGTGAGGCAGGTCTCCCTTCCCCATAATAATAATAATATTAACCTGGTCAGTGAGAGGAGACAGGTCTCCCTTCCCCATAATAATAATAATATTAACCTGGTCAGTGAGGCAGGTCTCCCTTCCTCATAATAATAATAATATTAACCTGGTCAGTGAGACAGGTCTCCCTTCCCCATAATAATAATAATATTAACCTGGTCAGTGAGAGGAGACAGGTCTCCCTTCCCCATAATAATAATAATATTAACCTGGTCAGTGAGAGGAGGCAGGTCTCCCTTCCCCATAATAATAATAATATTAACCTGGTCAGTGAGAGGAGGCAGGTCTCCCTTCCCCATAATAATAATAATATTAACCTGGTCAGTGAGGCAGGTCTCCCTTCCCCATAATAATAATAATATTAACCTGGTCAGTGAGAGGAGGCAGGTCTCCCTTCCCCATAATAATAATAATATTAACCTGGTCAGTGAGAGGAGGCAGGTCTCCCTTCCCCATAATAATAATAATATTAACCTGGTCAGTGAGAGGAGGCAGGTCTCCCTTCCCCATAATAATAATAATATTAACCTGGTCAGTGAGAGGAGGCAGGTCTCCCTTCCCCATAATAATAATAATATTAACCTGGTCAGTGAGGCAGGTCTCCCTTCCCCATAATAATAATAATATTAACCTGGTCAGTGAGAGGAGGCAGGTCTCCCTTCCCCATAATAATAATAATATTAACCTGGTCAGTGAGAGGAGGCAGGTCTCCCTTCCCCATAATAATAATAATATTAACCTGGTCAGTGAGGCAGGTCTCCCTTCCCCATAATAATAATAATATTAACCTGGTCAGTGAGAGGAGGCAGGTCTCCCTTCCCCATAATAATAATAATATTAACCTGGTCAGTGAGAGGAGGCAGGTCTCCCTTCCCCATAATAATAATAATATTAACCTGGTCAGTGAGAGGAGGCAGGTCTCCCTTCCCCATAATAATAATAATATTAACCTGGTCAGTGAGACAGGTCTCCCTTCCCCATAATAATAATAATATTAACCTGGTCAGTGAGAGGAGGCAGGTCTCCCTTCCCCATAATAATAATAATATTAACCTGGTCAGTGAGAGGAGGCAGGTCTCCCTTCCCCATAATAATAATAATATTAACCTGGTCAGTGAGAGGAGGCAGGTCTCCCTTCCCCATAATAATAATAATATTAACCTGGTCAGTGAGAGGAGGCAGGTCTCCCTACCCCATAATAATAATAATATTAACCTGGTCAGTGAGGGGAGGCAGGTCTCCCTTCCCCATAATAATAATAATATTAACCTGGTCAGTGAGAGGAGGCAGGTCTCCCTTCCCCATAATAATAATAATATTAACCTGGTCAGTGAGACAGGTCTCCCTTCCCCATAATAATAACAATATTAACCTGGTCAGTGAGAGGAGGCAGGTCTCCCTTCCCCATAATAATAATAATATTAACCTGGTCAGTGAGGCAGGTCTCCCTTCCCCATAATAATAATAATATTAACCTGGTCAGT
The DNA here is from genome assembly GCF_002021735.2 of Oncorhynchus kisutch. Classification (NCBI taxonomy): domain Eukaryota; kingdom Metazoa; phylum Chordata; class Actinopteri; order Salmoniformes; family Salmonidae; genus Oncorhynchus; species Oncorhynchus kisutch. The sequence continues at coordinate 16,821,114 of NW_022261984.1, forward strand.
GAGGCAGGTCTCCCTTCCCCATAATAATAATAATATTAACCTGGTCAGTGAGAGGAGACAGGTCTCCCTTCCCCATAATAATAATAATATTAACCTGGTCAGTGAGAGGAGGCAGGTCTCCCTTCCCCATAATAATAATAATATTAACCTGGTCAGTGAGAGGAGACAGGTCTCCCTTCCCCATAATAATAATAATATTAACCTGGTCAGTGAGACAGGTCTCCCTTCCCCATAATAATAACAATATTAACCTGGTCAGTGAGAGGAGGCAGGTCTCCCTTCCCCATAATAATAATAATATTAACCTGGTCAGTGAGAGGAGACAGGTCTCCCTACCCCATAATAATAATAATATTAACCTGGTCAGTGAGAGGAGGCAGGTCTCCCTTCCCCATAATAATAATAATATTAACCTGGTCAGTGAGAGGAGGCAGGTCTCCCTTCCCCATAATAATAATAATATTAACCTGGTCAGTGAGACAGGTCTCCCTTCCCCATAATAATAATAATATTAACCTGGTCAGTGAGAGGAGGCAGGTCTCCCTTCCCCATAATAATAATAATATTAACCTGGTCAGTGAGAGGAGGCAGGTCTCCCTTCCCCATAATAATAATAATATTAACCTGGTCAGTGAGAGGAGGCAGGTCTCCCTTCCCCATAATAATAATAATATTAAAATGGTCAGTGAGAGGAGGCAGGTCTCCCTTCCCCATAATAATAATAATATTAACCTGGTCAGTGAGAGGAGACACGTCTCCCTTCCCCATAATAATAATAATATTAACCTGGTCAGTGAGGCAGGTCTCCCTTCCCCATAATAATAATAATATTAACCTGGTCAGTGAGACAGGTCTCCCTTCCCCATAATAATAATAATATTAACCTGGTCAGTGAGAGGAGGCAGGTCTCCCTTCCCCATAATAATAATAATATTAACCTGGTCAGTGAGAGGAGACAGGTCTCCCTTCCCCATAATAATAATAATATTAACCTGGTCAGTGAGAGGAGACAGGTCTCCCTTCCCCATAATAATAATAATATTAACCTGGTCAGTGAGAGGAGACAGGTCTCCCTTCCCCATAATAATAATAATATTAACCTGGTCAGTGAGAGGAGGCAGGTCTCCCTTCCCCATAATAATAATAATATTAACCTGGTCAGTGAGACAGGTCTCCCTTCCCCATAATAATAATAATATTAACCTGGTCAGTGAGACAGGTCTCCCTTCCCCATAATAATAATAATATTAACCTGGTCAGTGAGGCAGGTCTCCCTTCCCCATAATAATAATAATATTAACCTGGTCAGTGAGAGGAGACAGGTCTCCCTTCCCCATAATAATAATAATATTAACCTGGTCAGTGAGAGGAGACAGGTCTCCCTTCCCCATAATAATAATAATATTAACCTGGTCAGTGAGGCAGGTCTCCCTTCCCCATAATAATAATAATATTAACCTGGTCAGTGAGGCAGGTCTCCCTTCCCCATAATAATAATAATATTAACCTGGTCAGTGAGACAGGTCTCCCTTCCCCATAATAATAATAATATTAACCTGGTCAGTGAGAGGAGACAGGTCTCCCTACCCCATAATAATAATAATATTAACCTGGTCAGTGAGAGGAGACAGGTCTCCCTTCCCCATAATAATAATAATATTAACCTGGTCAGTGAGAGGAGGCAGGTCTCCCTTCCCCATAATAATAATAATATTAACCTGGTCAGTGAGAGGAGACAGGTCTCCCTTCCCCATAATAATAATAATATTAACCTGGTCAGTGAGGCAGGTCTCCCTTCCCCATAATAATAATAATATTAACCTGGTCAGTGAGAGGAGACAGGTCTCCCTTCCCCATAATAATAATAATATTAACCTGGTCAGTGAGAGGAGACAGGTCTCCCTTCCCCATAATAATAATAATATTAACCTGGTCAGTGAGAGGAGACAGGTCTCCCTTCCCCATAATAATAATAATATTAACCTGGTCAGTGAGAGGAGACAGGTCTCCCTTCCCCATAATAATAATAATATTAACCTGGTCAGTGAGAGGAGGCAGGTCTCCCTTCCCCATAATAATAATAATATTAACCTGGTCAGTGAGAGGAGACAGGTCTCCCTTCCCCATAATAATAATAATATTAACCTGGTCAGTGAGGCAGGTCTCCCTTCCCCATAATAATAATAATATTAACCTGGTCAGTGAGAGGAGACAGGTCTCCCTTCCCTATAATAATAATAATATTAACCTGGTCAGTGAGAGGAGGCAGGTCTCCCTTCCCCATAATAATAATAATATTAACCTGGTCAGTGAGAGGAGACAGGTCTCCCTTCCCCATAATAATAATAATATTAACCTGGTCAGTGAGGCAGGTCTCCCTTCCCCATAATAATAATAATATTAACCTGGTCAGTGAGAGGAGGCAGGTCTCCCTTCCCCATAATAATAATAATATTAACCTGGTCAGTGAGAGGAGACAGGTCTCCCTACCCCATAATAATAATACTATTAACCTGGTCAGTGAGGGGAGGCAGGTCTCCCTTCCCCATAATAATAATAATATTAACCTGGTCAGTGAGAGGAGACAGGTCTCCCTTCCCCATAATAATAATAATATTAACCTTGTCAGTGAGAGGAGGCAGGTCTCCCTTCCCCATAATAATAATAATATTAACCTGGTCAGTGAGAGGAGACAGGTCTCCCTTCCCCATAATAATAATATTAACCTGGTCAGTGAGAGGAGGCAGGTCTCCCTTCCCCATAATAATAATAATATTAACCTGGTCAGTGAGAGGAGACAGGTCTCCCTACCCCATAATAATAATACTATTAACCTGGTCAGTGAGGGGAGGCAGGTCTCCCTTCCCCATAATAATAATAATATTAACCTGGTCAGTGAGAGGAGACAGGTCTCCCTTCCCCATAATAATAATAATATTAACCTGGTCAGTGAGAGGAGGCAGGTCTCCCTTCCCCATAATAATAATAATATTAACCTGGTCAGTGAGGCAGGTCTCCCTTCCCCATAATAATAATAATATTAACCTGGTCAGTGAGAGGAGACAGGTCTCCCTTCCCCATAATAATAATAATATTAACCTGGTCAGTGAGAGGAGGCAGGTCTCCCTTCCCCATAATAATAATAATATTAACCTGGTCAGTGAGAGGAGGCAGGTCTCCCTTCCCCATAATAATAATAATATTAACCTGGTCAGTGAGGCAGGTCTCCCTTCCCCATAATAATAATAATATTAACCTGGTCAGTGAGAGGAGGCAGGTCTCCCTTCCCCATAATAATAATAATATTAACCTGGTCAGTGAGAGGAGACAGGTCTCCCTTCCCCATAATAATAATAATATTAACCTGGTCAGTGAGAGGAGGCAGGTCTCCCTTCCCCATAATAATAATAATATTAACCTGGTCAGTGAGAGGAGACAGGTCTCCCTTCCCCATAATAATAATAATATTAACCTGGTCAGTGAGAGGAGGCAGGTCTCCCTTCCCCATAATAATAATAATATTAACCTGGTCAGTGAGAGGAGGCAGGTCTCCCTTCCCCATAATAATAATAATATTAACCTGGTCAGTGAGAGGAGGCAGGTCTCCCTTCCCCATAATAATAATAATATTAACCTGGTCAGTGAGGCAGGTCTCCCTTCCCCATAATAATAATAATATTAACCTGGTCAGTGAGAGGAGACAGGTCTCCCTTCCCCATAATAATAATAATATTAACCTGGTCAGTGAGAGGAGACAGGTCTCCCTTCCCCATAATAATAATAATATTAACCTGGTCAGTGAGAGGAGGCAGGTCTCCCTTCCCCGGGGTGATCTCTGTTGTGAAGGGGTACCTGGCTGACTCCAGGATGGTGACTATGTCCTGTCCTAACTGGCTATACTGTGATTCTACTAGTACCAATACTACTGGGTCGACTGAGGGTCGGGGCTGCGTGTCGCGGTCGGATCGTCTGTCGGTGTGTGTGTCACGGTCGGATCGTCTGTCGGTGTGTGTGTCGGGGTGTTTATCAGTGTGTGTGTTGGGGTGTTCATCAGTGTGTGTGTTGAGGTGTTTATCAGTGTGTGTGTTGGGGTCGGGTTGTCTGTCGGTGTGTGTATCACGGTCGGATCGTCTGTCGGTGTGTGTGTCAAGGTGTTTATCAGTGCGTGTGTCGGGGTGTTTATCAGTGTGTGTGTTGGGGTCGGGTTGTCTGTCGGTGTGTGTGTCACTGTCGGATCGTCTGTCGGAGTGTTTATCAGTGTGTGTGTCGTGGTGTTTATCAGTGTGTGTGTCGGGGTCAGATCGTCTGTCGGTGTGTGTTTCCCGGTCGGATCGTCTGTCGCTGTGTGTGTCCCGGTCGGATCGTCTGTCGGTGTGTGTGTCCCGGTCGGATCGTCTGTCGGTGTGTGTGTCCCGGTCGGATCGTCTGTCGGTGTGCGTGTCCCGGTCGGATCGTCTGTCGGTGTGTGTGTTGGGGGATCTGTAGGGAGTTGGAAAGGGCAGGG